>NC_142942.1:35099005-35104005 GCF_046866305.1 Octopus bimaculoides
TCTTTAAGTCTCTCTATACTTTCATGTTAAAGAATGAAGAAGTCATTTAGATATCTCTTCCAGTTATTTTCTATGTAGAGAGAGAATGGGTTTCCGTATTTTTAGTACCTTACGATAAAGAGTGATTTTTTGGTATCCCATGACTAGGTTAGCAAAGGAGGGGGCCATTCTCGTACCCATCGCAGTCCCCGATTCATGTCGATAGAAATTATCACTGAATACGAAGAAGTTATTTCCTAAACTGAACTTTAGCCCTTCTAACACGAATTCTTTTTTGATGCGGTGTGGGAGTTCATTGAAGTAATTCTCTAGCCAAAATTGGATTTCATCTATTCCAAGGTTATAGAGGATATTAGAGTAAAGGTTGACTTCGATGTAGTCAACCTATTTGAAGGGTCGGAGTTCTCCTTCAAACTTCACGTACTTCGGAAAACCTGATATATATGTTAACTTGCTCAGGGTGTCGAGAGTAATATATTGGTCAAACTAAAACAGTCTACGCTAGAAGATGACCGTACATAAATCCCAGATTAAAATACGGGAATACAGAAAAATAACATTAAGTAAACACATCGATATTTGCGCCACCGATGAACAACCCAACATTAGAACTTCTCCTCTCTATAAATTTAGGGACAATGCAGCCTATAATCAGAGCTTTAGCAGATAATCATATCTTATTGCAAAATATAAATCTCTTTTGAATTCTTCCACCACAGCTGACAGTACTACAGGTTTCTTGGAATAACACCCACGGAAATATTAAAAACGATAGATATATTTAAAATAGTCGCTACCCAGGAATTTAGAACAGTTCCTACTATTACTGCCACTATAACCACAACAGGTCACTGTGAGGCCACTTGACTATTAAAGCAGATTTAACGGATAGCCTTTACTACTGGGTCATAACACTCCCGTCTTCTTCTTCTTCTTCTTCTTCTTCTTCTTCTTCTTCTTCTTCTTCTTCTTCTTCTTCTTCTTCTTCTTCTTCTTCTTCTTCTTCTTTACCTTCTCCTTCTTCGGCTGCTGCTGCTTAAACCATCAAACTTCAGAACCAAATATATCTTTGCATCAATAAACACAATTTTTTTGATCTGCCACTATCAACCTAATGAGCCTTCAAAAAGGAAAGAGAGAGAGAGAGAGAGAGAGAGAGAGAGAGAGAGAGAGAGAGAGAGAGAGAGAGAGAGAGAAAGAGAGAGAGAGAGAGAGAGAAAGAGAGAGAGAGAGAGAGGAGAGAAAGAGAGAGAGAGAGAGAGAGAGAAAGAGAGAGAGAGAGAGAGAGAGAGAGAGAGAGAGAGAGGAAAATATTCTGCCTATTTGAAGACTGTGGAAATATTTACAAATCATTTCATTTAATTTTTCCATCAATTTAATTGTTTTTCTTCTTAATTAATATCCACCTTTGTTTTACTCTTAGTTGAAAAAGTCGAAAAGATAGAAACCGGTACTAACCATTTCAATGTATATCATACTAAAATTATTTTAGCATTTTCTAGCTCGTCTTATTTTCCTTATATATATATATATATATATATATATATATGCATGTATTTTTATTAATATGTCACATGTTTTTATAAGTCATATATTAGCGCTTGCATCTACTCTAATAGATTCTTCAGATTTAAGTTTTTTGAAGGGATTTGTCTCTTTTTATAGTATTATTGAGTGTGTTGGGGTAGAGAGAGAGAGGAGTGAGGAGGAAAAAGTAATGTGGGGTGTACAAGATAGTAAAAGAGGGTGAGGAATGGGGAGAAAGTGAGAGAGAGTGTGTGTGTTTGTGTGTGTGTGTGTGTGTGTGTATGTGTGTGTGTGTGTGTGTGTTTGTGTATCTGAAAGGAGTTTCAATGGAAAAGAGAAGGAAAGGAAGAAGGAAGAGAGAAAGAAGAAAAATGTGTTTACATCTATACAGCTGGTCAGTTCTTTCCTTTCAATTGATGACAAGTTGATTCTTGGTCTTTAAAAATGAGAAAACCAGGTGGATACTCCAAGGGGTGTCTTTTTTCATGAGGATTAATAAAAGTTATTTTTCAAAAAATTGTCTGGACTTATCACCATCATCATCATCATCATCATCATCATCATCATCATCATCATCATCATCATCATCATCATCATTATCATCATCATTATCATCATCATCACTGTCCAGTGAGAGAGTGTGTGTGTATTTTTTGTGCGTATGTGTACGTGTGTGTGTGTGCCTGTGTATCTGAAAGGAGTGTCAATGGAAAAGAGAAAGAAAGAAATCATTCTTTCCTTCTCTTTTCCATTGACACTCCTTTCAGATACACAGGCACACACACACACACACACACACACACACACACACACACACACACACACACACACACACGCACTCACACACACACACAAACACACAAAAACACACACACTCTCTCTCACTGAACAGTGATGATAATGATAAATAATAAGTCCAGGCAGTTTTTAAAAAAAAACAACTTTTATTATTCCTCATCAAAACAGACTCCCCCTTGGAGTAGCCACCTGGTTTTGCCATTTTTAAAGACCAAGAGGCAAGACAAAATTTTCCTGTATTCATCGCCCGCAAACATCTCTGCTTGTAAACATTCAGTGACGCTCTACATAGTGCCGGTAACTTACTGGCTGCTATTTCTAACAATGATCGTACTTTGTGTGCATCCACTTTCTATCTATCTATCTATCTATCTATCTATCTATCTATCTATCTATCTATCTATCTATCTATCTATCTATCTATCTCTATATATAAATAATAAATGAGTATATGCATATATACGTACATGTATGTACATACTTACATCTACCTGTATATATAGATGCATATCTGGGTACAGGACATTGCAAACAATACGTAGACAAAGTGATAAACAGAGTACAGAAAACACACAGGCCACATAGAGAACATTTCCTTCATCAGCTGCCACCATTCTCTCTCTCTATATATATTTTATATATTATCATTATATACATTTAATATCTTTTAATATATTATGATTATTATTATTATTATTGTTGTTATTATTATTATTATTATTATTATTATTATTATTATTATTATTATTATTATTATATTAATCTGTCTATACCTATCTATCTATCTATCTATCTATCTATTTATCTATCTATCTATCTGTCTGTCTGTCTGTCTGTCTGTTTGTCTGTCTATCTGTCTGTCTGTCTGTCTATTTATTTGATACGTTTGACAGAGCTCCATATGACTTAAAGATTCACATGCGCACAAGATGTATTCCTTTCATTAGTCGATCGGACAAAAGCGAGAGAGTTGAGACAAATTCAGGACGGCTTCTAGATGCTGGTCAGTACAGGTCACGTGGTGTTAATGCTATGAAATCGACACAAGCTATTTTATATTTAGGCCAACGTGCTCGAACAAGATGCCGGCATGATGCTGGCATCATTTTGTTTTCAGTGCCACATCTTTCGATCTTCTGTAAGGAATAGTGCACTGATCGTGCTAGGTAACTAAAACTGTCGACTTCCATGGGGACTTGCATATAATTCTTTGACAATTGTCCCAGAAATCAAGTCTTGATGTTTATCTTTCTCCAGTTGGCAAGAAATGTCAAGCCTGTCTTCCTAGGGCACTGTGAATTCGGCTACCTTGATGGTTGCAGCGATGATGTTGTCACCTTTTCCAGAAATTTAAATATTTTCTTCAAATCCACTGGCATTTTCCACTCAGTGGATGCAAAGAAGAAACAGAATTCAGTGTTAATTCTGATACCTTGATGGTCGATGCGATGTTGCTGTCACTTTTTCCATAAATTCAAATATGTTCTTCAAACCCGCTGGCATTTTCTACACAGTGGGTTGATGCAAAATAGAAATGGATCCCTACTGTTGCCTCAGCCTTAGGAGCTGTATAATATTTCCTTAAGAATTTAAATACTTTGGTTGGTGAACCCTGTTGCTTATTGACCTTAACTCTCCACAGGCAATTTGTGCAAGGACCTTGTCGTGTCTCGACTTGTCTTGTCCTTCTCCCATTGCCCTAAGACAACCAGTCAAATTGTAACTGAAAATGCATGAAGTTGCTCAATACTGTTTGCAAGATAGTTTCTCCTCTTTGACCCAGATTTCAATGAGGTCATCTACAACAGAAAGGACAACTTTCTCTGGTCAGTACTGTAGAGTTATCTCCAATACAAAGGTCAATCAAGTGCCTGGACCCGTAGAGGTTTCTTCGCCTGGACAGTGAATACAGATTCACTGCTCAGGTCAAGAAATCTCTACGACTTTTACACTACCATCTTCTGTTGCCTTTCGGACACTTGCTCTCTAAGTTCATCAACGAACTCCAGCCTTTTGCTACTGACATGTCTTCCCTTTCTAGTATTTTAACCGCTACTACAAAAACCTTTGCATCGTGGAACTGATTGATCTCGTGCAACTATCACCCAGGTGTTCCTGACATAGTTCTTTTTGCTCTCGGGAATCGTATAGAATTCACTCAATAAGTTCCACATTAGCAGTTCATCCAATTTTTTCTCTCTCAGACGTTGGCCGTCTGCAAATCTCTACAAATAAATGCTTTATTTACATTATTTACATTATTTACATTTGACGGATATTTGTCCCCATCTTGCTTGTTGTTAACACAACGTCTTCGCTGATATACCTTCCGGCCTTCATCAGGTGTCTTGGGGAAATTTCGAACCTAGGTTCTCATTCCTAAGGTATTTTTCGATATCATCATTATCATCATCATCATCATCATCATCATCATCATCATCATCATCATCACCATCATCATCATCATCATCATCATCATCATCATTATTATTATTATTATTATTATTATTATTCAGTAGTTTTATTTTTATAACGTGCTTTCACTTCACTACCGAGCGCAGCTCTGTGCGCCTTGGGTATGTGCTGTGGTTTGCTGTGGTGCTCTTATGTTTACTGTATTGAAAGTGTTTTGCGTAGAATGTGTGCAGTACCCAGTAGTGCAATTTTCTGTATGT
>NC_142942.1:35109005-35139005 GCF_046866305.1 Octopus bimaculoides
GCGATATACAGCATGTCATTACTTGCTTAGCATGTAGCAAAGGTTATCTTAATGATTCCATTCGTAGATATATTTCCTCTGAATTAAGCCATAGTCACCAAGTGCATTACCACAAAACCAAGTTGTGCTATTTATAACTTTCGTAGATCTTTTTATTCAATAATTTCTCATGCGTCAAACTTTTCATTGGCTCTTACGTTAATCGAAATATTCAATGCTATTTTATCGTCGTTCAACTTTTACTCAAGATCCACAAACCATGTTTGGTAGTTCGCATCTAATCTGATGTTACCATTTCCTTTTAGCTTGAACATTCTCAGTGAAGTGAAGACTCATTTCCAGTACACAGAGTATATAACAAGAACTAACATTTGTAGACGATAAAGAGATCAAACAAGAGAGAAACAATCAGTTTTCTCGAAGTCATTAGTTACGTTAATAAAATGAAAGAATCCCAGTTACGAATTGGAATCGTATTACGGAATCAATTCGCGAAATAGTACTTCTTACTCTACAGCACATACCATTCTATCAATAAATACTTTCTACTGTGGATGCTCAATACAAATTATCATAGAGGAAGTATATTGTGGACTGGACATCAATAATAACATCTATTCTGTCATATTCTTTAGTTTAGGTCTAAATAATTATGATTCTGGAACGAACACACTTATTTCTTAACTAAAGACATTGTGTAAAAACTGAGGTCAAGTCAGCCTTGTGGAAATTCATATTTCCAAGACTATTGATATCAAACTTAAATTTATGTTTCTCATGTTTATAAAGTAAAACAGCTTAACCGGCGTTCGGAACCTATGTTGAAGATTCAATCTACTGAAACGTATATTGACTGCAAAAAATGATAGATATTAATATAAGAATGTAAATTGGCATTATAATCACCATATGAACGTTTAACTATTCAGAGATCATGGCAAAATTATCTAAAATGTTAACAAAAAAAAAAGGAACAACAAATCGCTCCTTCTTTGTCTATGTCTATATATATATATATATATATATATATATATATATATATATATATATATATATATATATATATATATATATATATATATATATATATATATATATATATATTAGTAGGGATAAAATCCAAAATTACAGGTAAAAACTCAATTAAAATCAATCTATTAAAAATTAAAATTAAATTAAGTTTCACGGAATAAAATATATATAAATATATAGTATTAGGCAAAAGAACCAAGGTTTATGAACTCATCGATGAAAATCCACTGTCACATATAGAAAAAATTTATAATTAAAAGTACAATAAATAAGTATAATATAATACAAAGTAAATATCATAAGATCAAGATAATAAAATGACTACACGTGTTTCATAACCAATTTTCAAATAGAAAGAAATTTAAATCGATTAAAATCGATTAAAACTATCGAAAATCAATTCTATTCAAAAATATAGCTAAACTTCAGGTCAAAATACAACAATAATAATAAATGAATGTATATATCAACCAACAATAAATAGCAAATGAATGTATATAAAATACTTATTATATAAAGATAGAAAAATATTATTAACATATCAAAATAATAACCATTCCATAAGCAATCCTACATCCATTATAAAATAATCTAATAAGTATATTATTACAATCTAATATGGGGCCACAGTTACTGATGTATGTTAGTGAAAATACATATTAGAATTGAGAATTATGAAAATATTTGCAGAGTTATTGTATAACAAAACTGGAAGGTGGAACTCTTTTGGTATTATACATATACATACATGTACACGCAAACACATACACAAATATATGTATAAATTTGGTTGTTTAGTATCAGTGTAATCCGAGTTTGATAGATGTCGTGGTAATTAGAACAAGCTTTGACACAATACAGGTACTTTTCTGAATTACGTTTCCTGCAACTGGCTTTCAACAATCTAATAATCTAGATCTGCTTTGCAACTTATATTAGAAGACAGCAACACCAAGGTTTTATATTCTGTTGAGAAAAATATATATGACATATATAAATGTGTATGACAAGACATATTCACTGTAATTATTAAGAAACCAAACACAATGGCAATTTCTTTCTTTCTATTTGATATAACACCACGGGTTGAAAAGTACCTGTATTGTGTCAAAGCTAGTTTTAATTACCACGACATCTATCAAACTCGGATTACACTGATACTACACAACCAAGTTTGCTATGACTTTGTTTATCACCGTGTGAAGAATAGACAGTGTTCTATTGTTCTATTGTTTTCTTGATACTTTTATTTGCAATACTCTACTGACATATACAAAAATGAGTGTAACACATTCATGGCCCATGTAGTTTACATAAATGAAACGAAAGGAAAATGAGCTGAGATACATAACTCTTAATGGTTGAACAACAAAGACGTATAAAAATGTATTAGATATTATACATGATAAATACTTGATTTATTGAAAATATTTATGCTACTATAGAATGCAGAACAAGGCTATGTAATAATTGTACATTCCTCAATGGTATTAAGCTATGTTAGTGAAATAAAATATCTCCAGTTACGAATTAGAATCGTGCTGCAGAGTCACTTCGCTTTAATGGTGCAGCTTACTCTACTGCATACTCAGTACAAATTATCGTATAGGAATTGTGGCAATTGGGACCGACTTCAAATGAGAAGAAGGGGAGATAATATATGTATGTGCCTTAATATATGTCAAAGTATATGGCTAAGTATTACATTCTCCTAGAGACAAGATAGGGCAACGGCTATGCTGACGACATCTATTGAGGCAGAAATATGCGTTTACAGCAGACCTCTTGTCTCAGGACAATCAGACTTAATGACAAATATCCGTCAAATGTAAATAATGTACATAATTTCTCATCTCTTAAATACAAAAATGTATATACCAAGGCTTGTATTCTATGTTTCGAAGGCGTCGATCTTTTTCAAGGTGGACGGCCGTGACGTTGTTGAGTGATAGCCAACCATATTATATTGTGTTGTGTTGACGTTGTTGCGCCCGTGCGACTGAGCACTGCTTGTGTAGTTTTCTCGTATAGAACCCAGCATGCAGGATCTCTAGTGTTTAAGTATGTGTTTCGTCTGTAAATGTGCACGGGTGGGCATGGATATGCGCGTATTCTAACGGATTTACAGGCATGGAAACTGGTCGAAAGGGTTTCTATATATTTACATATGGACACATACTTATAGACTTGAGTTTGTTTGTTATCCCAAGTGAACCCATGAAAGGAATAATCTCGTTGTAGGGTTTCTTCTCTTGCTAATAATAAAATATACAATCAACACAATTTCTCTCTCTCTCTCTCTCTCTGTCTCTCTCTCTCTCACTATCTCCCTCTCTCTCACTCTCTCTCTCTCTCTCTCTCTCTCTCTCTCACTCCCTCTCTCTCTCAACAGGACATAAACAACAGGTGTCTTTCGACTAAGGACGAATTAAATTAAGCTGACGTGTGAAGAAGTGAAGCCTTACGGCAGGGGCATAAGGGTTGACAGGCATGGGAAGGAAATACATACATACATACATACATACATATGTACATACATACATATATACATACATACACACACACACAAACACATGCACACACACACACACACACACACACACACACACACACACACACACACACATATAGGCGCAGGCGTGGCTGGGTGGTAAGTAGCTTGCTTACCAACCACATAGCTCCGGGTTCAGTACCACTGCGTGCACCTTGGGCAAGTATCTTCTACTATAGCCTCGGGCCGACCAAAGCCTTATGACTGCATTTATATATATATATATATATATATATATATATATATATATATATATATATATATATATATGTGTATGTGTGTGTGTGTGTGTGTGTGTGTGTGTGTGTGTGTTTGTCCTCCTACCATCGCTTGACTACCGATGCTGGTGTGTTTACGTCCCCGTAACTTAGCGGTTCTGTAAAGAATCCGATAGAATAAGTACTAGGCTTACAAAGAATAAGTTCTGGTGCTCCAGCATGGCCACAGTCAAATGACTGAAACAAATAATAGAACAAAAGAATAAATGAATATATATATATATATATATATATATATATATATATATATATATATATATATATATATATATACATCTAGGGGGAACAAAGGCCAGCTTCATAAGGCTCAATTTGCCCCAATTCAAACGAGTGCCAGATTGTTCTAGTGTAGGTCTGCACCTCTGGAGCCGGCGATCCGGGTTCACACTTGGACCGTGAGAAAAAAAGAACCCTCACACATGGGTCGTCTAAGTACCCAGCTGGGAACGGGTACTTAGCCCTTCTCAGGGCCGCAGTACACGTCACAGCAGTGCTAGAAACCAGAGAAACCAATCCCATCTAAGGCGTACTAAAACGGACAGCAGGTGGACATCCGGGAGTGTCAGGAGTTAAGGGCCGAAACATTTGCCTAAAGGGGGTTTTTCCTCTGAGGGCCACCTGCTGATACACTCTCCCCGAGTTTCTTTCCAATTATATATTTACATACATACATGCATACATACATGCATACATACATACATACATACATACATGCATACATACATGCATACATACATATATATTGTATATATATATATATATATATACACGCTGATACATATACATATCTAATGCATACATAAATGTGTGTGTGTATATACGTACATACACACACACATATATATGTAAAAATATGTGCCTATATATATATATATATGTACAAATACATCTATGTGTATGTATATACACAGGCATGATTAAATAACATTAAATCTATAGCTGGCTGTCATATCCAGCTTTTTCGTCACATTGTTTTAATGATTTTTTTTTTATTTATCTATTGTGGGAACGTCATATTAGTCCGTCTCCGCCTCCATCTTTTCATTATTACAATCATTATTTGAATAACAGCAGCAGTACCACCACCAATAACAGCATCAATAGTATTGCTCATAAAGCTGCCGCCTTATCTACTATGATAGTAAGTTTGTTAAAGTAGTCGAGGTGCACACTCCCAGACTCTCTCACTCCAACACTCTCTTTTATGTCTCTATCTCACTTATTCTCTCTTTCGCTTTGTCTTTTATATATTTCTTCTGCTCAAACAATATTTGAATTTATCAACACACATTTCCTGTAGTTATTACATCAATAAACACGTCACTAAGACCCGGCCCTTTAACGTAATTTTAGCAAAACATAGCACTATCACGTATTCTTTCAACGAAACAAGCATAGCTGTGTATCCAATTTTCTTTCAAACTAGGGATCCTGTTAGAACAAATCTCTTTAAATCATTTCGAATAATCACGACAAAGACAGTATTGACAAAAGCAAAGAAAAGAAAGAAAATATTCTTAACCAGAAGCAA
The DNA here is from genome assembly GCF_046866305.1 of Octopus bimaculoides. NCBI lineage: Eukaryota > Metazoa > Mollusca > Cephalopoda > Octopoda > Octopodidae > Octopus > Octopus bimaculoides. Next base: position 35,114,398 of record NC_142942.1, read on the forward strand.
CAATAACAACCACAGCAACAATAGTAGAAGAAAAACCATAGCTGCAACATCATGACAGTTACAACATTAAGTATAGTGGCGACAACGACGACGACGACGACAACAACAATAACAACAACAACAACATCAACAACAACAACTGTAGCAACAATTGTAGAGAAGAGAATTTCATCGTGCGAAGACTCGTCGTTAAATATTTACGGAACAAGGAACAAATATGTTATTATATTTACACGCAGAAACTATTCCGCTACATGAACACACAGACACGCACGCACACACGCACGCACGCACGCGCACGCGCGCACACACAGATGATAGATACATGTATATATATATATATATATATATATATATATATATATATATATATATATGGATATATACATGTGTATATATATGCATGTATGTATGTATATATATATATATATATATATATATATATATATATATATATATATATATATATATATGAAAGATAATAAGAGTGAAAAAAGTACAGAAGGCTTGTGTTATATGGTTAAAGTATATATTTAAATTATGTCAGAAAAATGTTATAAAATCTTTTTGGTGTATAAACATTGTATTTTGAGAAATAACCGGTTTCGTGTTGTCTTTTCAAATTTCTCTACTTCATTGTAACGTGTTCGCTCCAGTCTGAAAAAGAAGAGTTCTAGATAGGGGGAGGTAATTAGGGATTTCTTCCGGTATAGGGGAGATAGTCGAAATCTAGGAGGTGGTAGAATTTGCTGACGACTTTGTTATACGGCTGACGTGGGAAAGACACTCCGTCTATCATTTGAAAAACAGTGAAACGTCGTGTCTGAAACATTGAAACAACGTGCTCGCCAATAAATGTCCCTTTCACCACCAAGAAAAGAACTCACCAACTCTGTCTACAACATTTTGAGGGCAACCAGAAGTTCATTTGGATGGTTGGTTTTAAAATCTGCACGTTCAAAATCTGAATGAATCTTTCACTCTCTTCTACCCTGTGATCGTAACAAACATGTATAATCTATTTTAGTATACACATGTCACATGCGCAGATATTTATGTTCGTATTGCATTATATAAATCAACGACCATGAAAACGACTCAATCTCTATCTATGTTACAATTGGTTTCATGCAAGAGGTAAGAGCTTAACGGTTCTCAATACTATACTCGTCACTATCTTCAGGCTTTATGTCTCTTTTATTTATTTTCAGCTAGGGATGAAGATCGTGTTAAGTAGGGTGCTCTGAAGTAGTTAGGCGCTTGGTAGGCAATCCCTAAATCTTATCCTAATGAATGTAAACGAATTCATTTTGCTTACTAATTAAACAGGTTTTCTTCGTCATTCCTCTGAACTATGGTACTTTGCATTGAGTCTCTTCTTAAAACGAAATGAAATGTTCAGAATACATACGTGGACTACCAAATCAAAGAAACGACTAATTCTTCTATCATTTTGGTTTAAGTATTCTATTCTATCTATGGCACTCCGTCGCTTACGACGTCGAGGGTTCCAGTTGATCCGATCAACGGAACAACCTGCTCGTGAAATTAACGTGTAAGTGGCTGAGCACTCCACAGACACGTGTACCCTTAACGTAGTTCTCGGGGATATTCAGCATGACACAGTGTGACAAGGCTGACCCTTTTGAATTACAGGCACAACAGAAACAAGAAGTAAGAGTGAGAGAAAGTTGTGGTAAAAGAGTACAGCAGGGTTCGCCACCATCCCCTGCCGGAACCTCGTGGAACTTTAGGTGTTTTCGCTCAATAAACTCTCACAACGCCCGGTCTGGGAATCGAAACCGCGATCCTATGACCGCGAGTCCGCTACCCTAACCACTGGGCCATTGCGCCTCCACGGTTTAAGTATTATGGACGACAAAACACTTACAACCTGTTTTACATGTAGTAAGCATTTCCACTAACAAAATAAACCTTTATGATTACCTCTCTTATCTAAAGTGGTTTATAAATTGCCCCATCAGACCTAGTTGGATAAGAAATGCTGGGAGCAAAATGGCTTGTGGTTTTGCTGGGAGGTTATTCATAATGTTGTACTTTCCAACATTGAATAGAAACGAATAAAAGAAAAAAAAAAAAGATATTTAGTGTATCCGATTTGTTTGCCAGGCACTATGCACACTACTTTCAAGTTTCCACAAATAATGCAAATGTGTTCGAAATATTTAAACTTTTCTGTACGACTCTCATGGCTTCGCTGCTCACAAGTTGTCTTTCCCTGTATTATACTGTACAATTTATAGTGGTGTGCAAAAAAAGGCCTCTTACGTAGTACGAAATTCTTCACATCAGTTGGGAGTTTCTGCGCTATGTAGCTTTACAGTCTGAGGCTCAAATTATGTCCATTCATAAAACAAGTTCGCTGTGTGAAGGCGAATAATTGAAAGTGTAACAATATAGCCTTTGGAACGAAGTTCAAGTTTCCTTTTAACCATAAAATGTCAATAGAGTTTCCGTCTAGTTTATTTCCAGAGTGTAACGAGGTATGTCTGAACTTGTTTTGTTTTATCTCTAATCCCTCACCTATTTTTTCTATGACTCAAACAGCCATTTGGCTGAGCAGTGTAAATTGTTTGGCAAAGTTAATTACTATCAATCACAGGTGTTCTACTTTCTCTTCTGCTACTGGGAAAAATTTTCAGTTTATACATTGAAGAATAACAATTATATTTTATGAATGTAAAAACTAATTACGTTATCTTTTTGTTGCATACCAGTTGCCATGCCGAATGTTATTCTATCAACCAATAACTACTAGCATAAGTTTAGCTACACATCCCCATACTGACGTCTGGTTATTTCAGCCAATCGTCATCAAGTATTTTGTCAGGAGACAAAGGTTAGAAACATCGATGTTTGTGTGTCCAGTGTTTGCATTACATCAAATGCTGACCTAAAATGAGTCAGTATTTGCTCAGATTATCAGATAATGAAATATTGTGGACGGCAAACCAGGGAGAAAAAAACCGATTAAAACATTCATACACTTTTTAAATGTTTGTTACATTTATCTTGTAATAGATCATAGGCCGTCACTTACTTGATTCTAGTATCAGTTTAAAATAGAACATTTGAATGGAATTATGCAGGAACAAAATTGCAAATAAATTCGTATTATTCCATATAATACGATTGAGATGATTTTTGCAATGTAAACAGTTAAAAGCATCATCATTTCGCTGAAAACATTCCGAGTTAAAAGAGCCAAACGGCTGATGTGTGCTCTCTATGAACCAGCAGGATTTTGGAAATTCTTGGTAAAAATGACTTATCTGACAAATAGACCATACTAATTTGACAATACTTTCAATCTCACACAAAATATTTTCCTAAAAGCAGAAATATAGTGCATTTACATATCTATCTATCTATCTATCTATCTATCTATCTATCTATCTATCTATCTATCTATCCATCTATCTATCCATCTATCTATCTATCTATCTATCTCTTCTCACGGACGTGCTGTCACATCGGCTGCGAAGGTAAACGTTTATTTGACCTTTTACTGTCCACATTTTGTTGGAATTTTTTAATAATTTTGTTGCGAAGCACCTAGGCTTCATTTGTGTGTATTTTCAAGGGCAGGAATTGACCCCCAGGGGCAGTTTCGGCCCTAGCAAAATACAAAAATTTCCTTCTTGACATTTGAAAAATGTCGAGAAACATAATTTTGGAACGCTTGTCTTGTTCTTTTGACAAGCATTTCCCGAGGCTTCAGATGCCAGAAGAGAAAAAAGAACAGAATAGCGCGTGCGCATGCAGTGACAGGAACGCAGTTGCTATAAACGTCACAAAGACTGTGAGTACAGCTACTAACAGCCCTCTCACCACCACCACCACCACCACCAACACCACCAACACCAACAACAAAAACAAAACTGTAACCAAGGTTACAAAACCATGCGTGAAAACCGTCACAAATGTCTCTGACGTAAGCACCACTGCTGCTGACGCCATCATCACCACCAACGACAACAACAACAACAACAACAACAGCAACAACGACAACAACAACAACAACAGCAACAACAAGGAAGTAAAGTTATCGGCCGTCAGCAATGACACCATCACCTGTTCAACAAACTCTGCTGCCACTACCACCACCTTTGAACCAGGCAGTACATACACCAACATAAACAAAAATATCCAGAAGAACATGTCCGCCAGCACAACAAAAACAAATTTCGCAAATGCTCTAAAGGAAAAAAGAACAACAGTGACATTCACACAAAAACAAATAAAAGACACAAAATCCCTTCTTACGAAAGAAGGAGATGATGTCAGAATTAACATCCCAAAAGATATTATAGAAATGAAAAACAAAAAGTGCATCATTTATAAACTGGTAAACACAAAAACCAGACGTGTAGAAAATGTTAGCACAGATAAAATTGAAGTTTGTCTTAGAAAAATTTGGCCTTATCAGAATCATGTCACCTGGGGAAGGAAATTCGGAACGGTGCAAGTAAGGTTTCTGGATGAAAATTTAGCTAAACAATTTTCGACACTCTCTCTCCGCACAGATGACTTGGTAATGATACCGAGTTATCTAGGACAGAGAGTGACCAAAGTTATGATAAAAAATGTGCCATCGGAGGTGGACACCCAATGGCTGATATCGGCCGTGTGCCTGGAAATGGAGGAGGCAAATATTTTGGAGATTACGGTCGGAGAGGAAAAGAACTGGGGAGGGAAAAATCTGGAAATCCTTCTCCACATCACGGAGGAGGCTTCACAGAAAATTCCTCCAAACATTAGATTGGCAGAGGACCACAAGCTGTATGTGGTGGTAGAGGGCAGGCGACCTCGCTGTTACCTATGCAACAGCGAAGCACATCTGAAAAAGGACTGCCCTCTGGCCGCTAAACAAAAACAACAACAACAACAACAACAACAACAACAACAGAAGCAACTACCAAATACCCCCAACAGAAAAACCTTACTACCAACACCACCAGCAACGCAAAAAACAACAACAGAAATATCAGCAATAACCACAACAGAAAAGACAACAGAAACTGCAAAAACAGAAGAAAAAAAAGAAAATTCCAAGACTGCCTCTCCCTCCCCCATATCACATACACCACACATAAATAACAAGCAGCCAACATCAATAAAAACAGCAACACAAACATTCACAGAAACACACACAGACGCACAAAATTTGCCGTTACCTCTTTCTGACTCCTCAGATCTCCCATCATCCGATGAAGAGAGTGGGGAGGAGTGGAAAATAGCTACGAAAGGAAAGAGGAAGCGCAGTAAGAAGAAAACAAAACAAAATGCAAACACAAACAAAGCAGGGAGATTCACATCTCCCGAAAATACTACTAACACCAATAGTAATATAAAAAAAACAATGCTAACAGCAATAGACAGTACAAACACAGAGTTGATGAATTACATCAACTCTAAAACAAACATCACAAATAACTATATCAAAACCAACAACCACCCACGTACAACACCGCCAAAACACATTAAAATTATTCATGTAACACCAGCATTACACAACACAATAAAATCCCTCTACCCCAACTCGGTAGGGGGATTCCAGAAATATTTGTGCAAGAAATTGTACAATAGCCTCCTTGGTGAAAAATCCAAGGAGGAAACAAAACTTTCTAACGGCAAGTAACACTCTGTTCTTTTGTTTTGTGCTTTAAAGCACACGTATAAATAGAATCATGGTGAAGATTGGTTGTGTGAATGTGCGTGGCTTAGGGTCCCCTTGGAAACAAGGGTACCTCTTAAATGACATCAAGTCACACAATTTGGATATCATAGCCATTAGTGAGACCAGACTCCATGAACCGCGGGCCCTAAAGTCCATGTTTGGCGGACAGTTTAACATTTATTTTTCTCCCTGTCTGACGAGGATGGGCGGTAGTGGCACGGCGGTTCTTTTTCGCAAGAGTCTGGATCTCCAAGTAAAGACGATATTTACGGACCCGGAGGGTAGACTGGTTGTCCTAGATGTGGACGGCAGCGATGGAGGCGCTTTTCGGTTGCTGGCAGTTTATGTGCCTCCTTTAACAGGTCGGTCAGACTTCTTTCGACGTCTAGAAGTATTCCTGGGAACGTCTCGTCCCTTACTTTTAGTGGGGGATTGGAATGCTACCTTGGACACGCATCTAGACTACGTGGGGAGTGACAAAAGTAGAAGGGGATGCAAAGGCCTCATAGACCTGCTCAGACGCTTCCAGTTGTCTGACAGGTACCGACTCGACCACCCAAATGTGCCAACGTGGACTTGGAGCAACCGCATTGGGTCGTCGAGATCGTATCTAGATAGGATAGTGTGTAGGACAAGAGATAGAGATAGTTTAGGATGTCCACAGTTCCACATAGTCAGCTACACGGATCACAAACTTGTGACGTGTACGCTAGACTTAGATAAGGCACATAGGCAGGGTCCCGGTTACTGGAAACTAAACGCGTCTTTCCCGTCGAGACAGGTTTTCAGAGACCGGATTAGCACGTTAGTAAAGAGGGCTTTGACGGGAGCCATCGTCAACAACAAATGGTGGTTTGCCCTCAAGAGAGCAGTGAGGGCGGAAGCAATAAGGTATAGCAGGGCACTAGCTGTAGAGAGGAACAGAGAAGAGGGGGAGCTAGTGATAAAGTTAGAAGAGGCATTGCGAAGTGGCATCGCATCCGACGTTTTAGCGGCGAGGTTGGCCCTCGACCAACACTTCAATGCTAAACACGAAGGGTGTGCTGTCAGGGCAAGGATGCGTGCTCTGAGGAATGAAGGTGTTGGAGCCGCACGAGAGGCCCGGGTGGCGGAGGCGCAGCGGGGTAACAGAGCCACCATCCGGTCTCTGGTAGACGAACAGGGGCGCGAATTGCTCGAGCCGAGCAAGATGTGCGAGGCGTTTCAGCGGCATTTTGCCCGACTGTTCGGGAGGAGTGGCGAGCGAGAAGGCAGGGTGGACTTTAGTGCCTACCTGCACAGCTTGCCACGACTCTCGGCAAGAGAGGCGGAGTGCTGCGAAGGGGTCATCACGGCGGAGGAGGTGAGGGACGCGATGGCGGGTTGCTCGACGGACAAATCTCCGGGTTTGGATGGTCTGCCCTACGAGCTTTACAACTGTATGCCAGACTTGTTTGGAGAAGTCTTGGCGGTCGTGTACTGCAACTGGCAGCAGAACGGGAGCATTCCCGGTTTTGTGAGCCGAGGAGCGGTAACGCTGCTGAAGAAAGATCCAAACAAGGGGGACGCCATAGATAACTTTAGGCCCATCACTCTGCTCAATGCAGACATGAAAATTTTGGCCAAGGTGTTAGCCAAGCGGTTGGCGTTTGTCATCGAGAAACTGGTCGGCACGGAGCAGACGTGCGCCGTGCCGGGCCGGAGCATCCATGACAACCTCCATCTGATGCGCTACATCATAGAGAGGGTAGTTAAGGAACCTGGCATGGGTGGGGCCCTGATCAATTTGGATCAATCGAAAGCTTTCGATAGGGTAGACCATCGATACTTGGAGGCCGTCCTCGAAGCGGCCGGCTTCGGTCCCGTTTTCCGCGGCTGGATGGCTGCCTTGTACACAGGCATCCGTTCGGTTGTTCGCGTCAATGGACGTCTATCGGGACCCTTCGACATTGCACGTTCGGTTCGTCAGGGATGCCCCCTGTCGCCGCTCCTGTACGTATTGACTCTCGAGCCACTACTGCGGAAGCTGGCGACGCTGAGGGGCATCCCGCGAGAACTGGGGTGCGGGACGAGCGTGTCGGCATACGCGGACGACGTCACCGTCATAGCGTCTAGCCACGAGCACATCGAGCTTGTCGGCGAGACGCTGAAAGACTACGAAGCGGTGACGGGAGCGAAAATCAACCGGGATAAGTCGGTGGGTTTGCTGCTCGGCACCTGGAGAAGCAAGCCCATACCGTCCGGCAGCGCCTCAGTAGTGGGACGCTGGACGGACGGTCCGGTCAAGTTGCTCGGAGTCTGGTTCGGTCCGGACCTGCAAACGGAGAAGAACTGGGACGAGATAACGAGTAGGGTGGCCACTCTCTGCCGGCAATGGTCCGAGAGGAAGCTGTCCCTAAAAGGTCGGGCGGAGGTGGCGAACGCGTACATCGCGTCCGTCATCGAATACCGCCTGACCGTCGTGCCTTGTCCCGATCGCGCCATCACCGAAATGGAGCGCATCCTCTTCCGCTTTTTGTGGAAAGGAAGCGTTCCGATGGTGAGGCGATCCGTTTGTTGCCAACACCCGCTGAAAGGAGGGCTGGGCATGCCGTGGTTGATGATGCGCAGACATGCGCTGAGACTGCGACATCTCCGGCTCTACGTAGACGACGGTGAGCAGGTGTGGTCGCCGTTTGTGCGACACGCTTTCCCGCAGCTCGTCTCCATGACCGAGCTGCAGTCGTGGATCAAAAAGAGGCCGAGGAATGGCGAATGGCACCGTGAGTGTCGCGTTGCTCTGCAACAACTTTGCCGTCCCGGGTCGACCTTGAGCGGCTGCATCACAACGAAGTCATTCTATAGGGGATTAGTGGAGGGCAGGTACGACGACGATCTCGGGGCGAACCTGGGCGTCGACGAGGAATACCTGACCCGCCTGTTCAGGACGACTTTCGGGCCGGGACCTATGGACAACTTCCAGAGATCCCTGGCCTGGCAGTGTTACCGAGAGGCGCTACCCGTTCGGGATAAGCTCTATAGACACGGCTCGCGAAATGTGGGGCCGACCTGCCCGAGATGCGGTCAGAGCGATGAAACCGTTCTGCACGCACTCGTGCGGTGTCCAACCATTTCGGGGCTGTGGGCTTATGTCGAACGACTGCTGTCGCGTGTGGGACGAGTCGGTTTATCAACCGAGTCTATCGTCAATATCGTCACGCCTCCTTCCTTTAAACGGGAAGGACGAGCTGTATTTATCGTACTTGTGGCTATGGCCAAAGAATGCATCTGGTGGACGCGTCTGAAAGGATTAGAGACAAATACTTTCCTCTCTGGTCAATCTCTCATCAACTTTTTCAAGTATCACTTGAAAAGGAAGGTGAGAGTAGAGAGGCAAGTGTTGTCTAGCAAATGTTTCGAAAAAAGATGGATACATGTAGCAAGAATGGCACGTATAAATGACGAAGCCACCTTGACCATGATTCTATAAAACGTTTTAAAATTTTGTAAACAGAGAAATTTTATTTAACAAACTGTGACGCTAAAGACCGAGGTTACCGTGGTCTTTTCGTAGGTTTTTCTTTCCACGGATAACCTCCCCATTTATTGGGAATTTTTTGTATTTTTCGTATTTTTTGTAAATACCCCAAACGTTTTGCGATGTTTTTTTTTTTTTTTTTTTTTTTTTTTTTTTTTTTTTTCATCGTTGTCCCCACTTTTGTTTTTTTTCTGCTTTGTTTTCGACCCCCTCGAAAAGAAAAACTCTACATTTGTATTTTGTCCCCTCTGTGTTGAGCCCTGTGTGGCTAATAAAGAAACCTATCTATCCATCTATCTATCCATCTATCTATCTATCTATCTATCTCTTCTCACGGACGTGCTGTCACATCGGCTGCGAAGGTAAACGTTTTGTTGGAATTTTTTAATAATTTTGTTGCGAAGCACCTAGGCTTCATTTGTGTGTATTTTCAAGGGCAGGAATTGACCCCCAGGGGCAGTTTCGGCCCTAGCAAAATACAAAAATTTCCTTCTTGACATTTGAAAAATGTCGAGAAACATAATTTTGGAACGCTTGTCTTGTTCTTTTGACAAGCATTTCCCGAGGCTTCAGATGCCAGAAGAGAAAAAAGAACAGAATAGCGCGTGCTCATGCAGTGACACGAACGCAGTTGCTATAAACGTCACAAAGACTGTGAGTACAGCTACTAACAGCCCTCTCACCACCACCACCACCACCACCACCACCACCAACACCAACAACAAAAACAAAACTGTAACCAAGGTTACAAAACCATGCGTGAAAACCGTCACAAATGTCTCTGACGTAAGCACCACTGCTGCTGACGCCATCATCACCACCACCAACGACAACAACAACAACAACAACAACAACAGCAACAACGACAACAACAACAACAACAGCAACAACAAGGAAGTAAAGTTATCGGCCGTCAGCAATGACACCATCACCTGTTCAACAAACTCTGCTGCCACTACCACCACCTTTGAACCAGGCAGTACATACACCAACATAAACAAAAATATCCAGAAGAACATGTCCGCCAGCACAACAAAAACAAATTTCGCAAATGCTCTAAAGGAAAAAAGAACAACAGTGACATTCACACAAAAACAAATAAAAGACACAAAATCCCTTCTTACGAAAGAAGGAGATGATGTCAGAATTAACATCCCAAAAGATATTATAGAAATGAAAAACAAAAAGTGCATCATTTATAAACTGGTAAACACAAAAACCAGACGTGTAGAAAATGTTAGCACAGATAAAATTGAAGTTTGTCTTAGAAAAATTTGGCCTTATCAGAATCATGTCACCTGGGGAAGGAAATTTGGAACGGTGCAAGTAAGGTTTCTGGATGAAAATTTAGCTAAACAATTTTCGACACTCTCTCTCCGCACAGATGACTTGGTAATGATACCGAGTTATCTAGGACAGAGAGTGACCAAAGTTATGATAAAAAATGTGCCATCGGAGGTGGACACCCAATGGCTGATATCGGCCGTGTGCCTGGAAATGGAGGAGGCAAATATTTTGGAGATTACGGTCGGAGAGGAAAAGAACTGGGGAGGGAAAAATCTGGAAATCCTTCTCCACATCACGGAGGAGGCTTCACAGAAAATTCCTCCAAACATTAGATTGGCAGAGGACCACAAGCTGTATGTGGTGGTAGAGGGCAGGCGACCTCGCTGTTACCTATGCAACAGCGAAGCACATCTGAAAAAGGACTGCCCTCTGGCCGCTAAACAAAAACAACAACAACAACAACAACAACAACAACAACAACAACAACAACAGAAGCAACTACCAAATACCCCCAACAGAAAAACCTTACTACCAACACCACCAGCAACGCAAAAAACAACAACAGAAATATCAGCAATAACCACAACAGAAAAGACAACAGAAACTGCAAAAACAGAAGAAAAAAAAGAAAATTCCAAGACTGCCTCTCCCTCCCCCATATCACATACACCACACACAAATAACAATCAGCCAACATCAATAAAAACAGCAACACAAACATTCACAGAAACACACACAGACGCACAAAATTTGCCGTTACCTCTTTCTGACTCCTCAGATCTCCCATCATCCGATGAAGAGAGTGGGGAGGAGTGGAAAATAGCTACGAAAGGAAAGAGGAAGCGCAGTAAGAAGAAAACAAAACAAAATGCAAACACAAACAAAGCAGGGAGATTCACATCTCCCGAAAATACTACTAACACCAATAGTAATATAAAAAAAACAATGCTAACAGCAATAGACAGTACAAACACAGAGTTGATGAATTACATCAACTCTAAAACAAACATCACAAATAACGATATCAAAACCAACAACCACCCACGTACAACACCGCCAAAACACATTAAAATTATTCATGTAACACCAGCATTACACAACACAATAAAATCCCTCTACCCCAACTCGGTAGGGGGATTCCAGAAATATTTGTGCAAGAAATTGTACAATAGCCTCCTTGGTGAAAAATCCAAGGAGGAAACAAAACTTTCTAACGGCAAGTAACACTCTGTTCTTTTGTTTTGTGCTTTAAAGCACACGTATAAATAGAATCATGGTGAAGATTGGTTGTGTGAATGTGCGTGGCTTAGGGTCCCCTTGGAAACAAGGGTACCTCTTAAATGACATCAAGTCACACAATTTGGATATCATAGCCATTAGTGAGACCAGACTCCATGAACCGCGGGCCCTAAAGTCCATGTTTGGCGGACAGTTTAACATTTATTTTTCTCCCTGTCTGCCGAGGATGGGCGGTAGTGGCACGGCGGTTCTTTTTCGCAAGAGTCTGGATCTCCAAGTAAAGACGATATTTACGGACCCGGAGGGTAGACTGGTTGTCCTAGATGTGGACGGCAGCGATGGAGGCGCTTTTCGGTTGCTGGCAGTTTATGTGCCTCCTTTAACAGGTCGGTCAGACTTCTTTCGACGTCTAGAAGTATTCCTGGGAACGTCTCGTCCCTTACTTTTAGTGGGGGATTGGAATGCTACCTTGGACACGCATCTAGACTACGTGGGGAGTGACAAAAGTAGAAGGGGATGCAAAGGCCTCATAGACCTGCTCAGACGCTTCCAGTTGTCTGACAGGTACCGACTCGACCACCCAAATGTGCCAACGTGGACTTGGAGCAACCGCATTGGGTCGTCGAGATCGTATCTAGATAGGATAGTGTGTAGGACAAGAGATAGAGATAGTTTAGGATGTCCACAGTTCCACATAGTCAGCTACACGGATCACAAACTTGTGACGTGTACGCTAGACTTAGATAAGGCACATAGGCAGGGTCCCGGTTACTGGAAACTAAACGCGTCTTTCCCGTCGAGACAGGTTTTCAGAGACCGGATTAGCACGTTAGTAAAGAGGGCTTTGACGGGAGCCATCGTCAACAACAAATGGTGGTTTGCCCTCAAGAGAGCAGTGAGGGCGGAAGCAATAAGGTATAGCAGGGCACTAGCTGTAGAGAGGAACAGAGAAGAGGGGGAGCTAGTGATAAAGTTAGAAGAGGCATTGCGAAGTGGCATCGCATCCGACGTTTTAGCGGCGAGGTTGGCCCTCGACCAACACTTCAATGCTAAACACGAAGGGTGTGCTGTCAGGGCAAGGATGCGTGCTCTGAGGAATGAAGGTGTTGGAGCCGCACGAGAGGCCCGGGTGGCGGAGGCGCAGCGGGGTAACAGAGCCACCATCCGGTCTCTGGTAGACGAACAGGGGCGCGAATTGCTCGAGCCGAGCAAGATGTGAGAGGCGTTTCAGCGGCATTTTGCCCGACTGTTCGGGAGGAGTGGCGAGCGAGAAGGCAGGGTGGACTTTAGTGCCTACCTGCACAGCTTGCCACGACTCTCGGCAAGAGAGGCGGAGTGCTGCGAAGGGGTCATCACGGCGGAGGAGGTGAGGGACGCGATGGCGGGTTGCTCGACGGACAAATCTCCGGGTTTGGATGGTCTGCCCTACGAGCTTTACAACTTGTTTGGAGAAGTCTTGGCGGTCGTGTACTGCAACTGGCAGCAGAACGGGAGCATTCCCGGTTTTGTGAGCCGAGGAGCGGTAACGCTGCTGAAGAAAGATCCAAACAAGGGGGACGCCATAGATAACTTTAGGCCCATCACTCTGCTCAATGCAGACATGAAAATTTTGGCCAAGGTGTTAGCCAAGCGGTTGGCGCTTGTCATCGAGAAACTGGTCGGCACGGAGCAGACGTGCGCCGTGCCGGGCCGGAGCATCCATGACAACCTCCATCTGATGCGCTACATCATAGAGAGGGTAGTTAAGGAACCTGGCATGGGTGGGGCCCTGATCAATTTGGATCAATCGAAAGCTTTCGATAGGGTAGACCATCGATACTTGGAGGCCGTCCTCGAAGCGGCCGGCTTCGGTCCCGTTTTCCGCGGCTGGATGGCTGCCTTGTACACAGGCATCCGTTCGGTTGTTCGCGTCAATGGACGTCTATCGGGACCCTTCGACATTGCACGTTCGGTTCGTCAGGGATGCCCCCTGTCGCCGCTCCTGTACGTATTGACTCTCGAGCCACTACTGCGGAAGCTGGCGACGCTGAGGGGCATCCCGCGAGAACTGGGGTGCGGGACGAGCGTGTCGGCATACGCGGACGACGTCACCGTCATAGCGTCTAGCCACGAGCACATCGAGCTTGTCGGCGAGACGCTGAAAGACTACGAAGCGGTGACGGGAGCGAAAATCAACCGGGATAAGTCGGTGGGTTTGCTGCTCGGCACCTGGAGAAGCAAGCCCATACCGTCCGGCAGCGCCTCAGTAGTGGGACGCTGGACGGACGGTCCGGTCAAGTTGCTCGGAGTCTGGTTCGGTCCGGACCTGCAAACGGAGAAGAACTGGGACGAGATAACGAGTAGGGTGGCCACTCTCTGCCGGCAATGGTCCGAGAGGAAGCTGTCCCTAAAAGGTCGGGCGGAGGTGGCGAACGCGTACATCGCGTCCGTCATCGAATACCGCCTGACCGTCGTGCCTTGTCCCGATCGCGCCATCACCGAAATGGAGCGCATCCTCTTCCGCTTTTTGTGGAAAGGAAGCGTTCCGATGGTGAGGCGATCCGTTTGTTGCCAACACCCGCTGAAAGGAGGGCTGGGCATGCCGTGGTTGATGATGCGCAGACATGCGCTGAGACTGCGACATCTCCGGCTCTACGTAGCAGGTGTGGTCGCCGTTTGTGCGACGCGCTTTCCCGCAACTCGTCTCCATGACCGAGCTGCAGTCGTGGATCAAAAAGAGGCCGAGGAATGGCGAATGGCACCGTGAGTGTCGCGTTGCTCTGCAACAACTTTGCCGTCCCGGGTCGACCTTGAGCGGCTGCATCACAACGAAGTCATTCTATAGGGGATTAGTGGAGGGCAGGTACGACGACGATCTCGGGGCGAACCTGGGCGTCGACGAGGAATACCTGACCCGCCTGTTCAGGACGACTTTCGGGCCGGGACCTATGGACAACTTCCAGAGATCCCTGGCCTGGCAGTGTTACCGAGAGGCGCTACCCGTTCGGGATAAGCTCTATAGACACGGCTCGCGAAATGTGGGGCCGACCTGCCCGAGATGCGGTCAGAGCGATGAAACCGTTCTGCACGCACTCGTGCAGTGTCCAACCATTTCGGAGCTGTGGGCTTATGTCGAACGACTGCTGTCGCGTGTGGGACGAGTCGGTTTATCAACCGAGTCTATCGTCAATATCGTCACGCCTCCTTCCTTTAAACGGGAAGGAAGAGCTGTATTTATCGTACTTGTGGCTATGGCCAAAGAATGCATCTGGTGGACGCGTCTGAAAGGATTAGAGACAAATACTTTCCTCTCTGGTCAATCTCTCATCAACTTTTTCAAGTATCACTTGAAAAGGAAGGTGAGAGTAGAGAGGCAAGTGTTGTCTAGCAAATGTTTCGAAAAAAGATGGATACATGTAGCAAGAATGGCACGTATAAATGACGAAGCCACCTTGACCATGATTCTATAAAACGTTTTAAAATTTTGTAAACAAAGAAATTTTATTTAACAAACTGTGACGCTAAAGACCGAGGTTACCGTGGTCTTTTCGTAGGTTTTTCTTTCCACGGATAACCTCCCCATTTATTGGGAATTTTTTGTATTATTTCGTATTTTTTGTAAATACCCCAAACGTTTTGCGATGTTTTTTTTTTTTTTTTTTTTTTTTTTTTCATCGTTGTCCCCACTTTTGTTTTTTTTTTTTCTGCTTTGTTTTCGACCCCCTCGAAAAGAAAAACTCTACATTTGTATTTTGTCCCCTCTGTGTTGAGCCCTGTGTGGCTAATAAAGAAACCTATCTATCTATCTATCTATCTATCTATCTGTCTGTCTGTCTGTCTGTCTGTCTGTCTGTCTGTCTATAAATGTTTATGAATGTATGCGTACATACACACAGACACACACATATTTATTTGTATGTATATGCATATATATATATATGTATATGTTTGTATGCATATGTGTATATGCATTTGTATACATATATAGGTATATATGTATACATAATACATATATATATATATATATAGATTATACACACATACATATATAATATCGCACATACACATAAACGTAGAACATGCATATGTACATGTATGCACATATATGGAGAAAAAACTTACCAGATCTTCATAGCTTTCGAATTTGTTGTTGCTTCTTAATTTTTTCACAACTCACGGGAATTCTATTCAGACAATTTTGACAACAAGTTTAAGGCGAACTACTTACGTACGTAGTTTATCATTCATAACCATCCGTATGATTAGCCATTAAATTTACTTCCAAATTCCGTGTTTCCGAGCAGGAACCTGGAGTTAATTCCCTTATCGAAATCGTTTGTAAATTGTTTCATCAAACGTAGTTGGATAAGAAGTGCTGGGAGTAAAATGATTTGTGGTTTCACATAATGTTGTACTCCCCAACATTGAATTCTCTTTTCATAAATAGAAGCGAAATAAACCCCAAAAATTTAATGTTGCCGCTTCGTTTGCCAGACAATATGTAAACTACTTTCAAATCTCCATATATAATGCAAATGTGTTCTAAGTATTTAATCTTTTCTGTACGACTCTCATGGTTTCGCAGCTCACAGGTTGTCTTTCCCTCTATCATACTGTACGATTTATAGTGATGCAGGCATTTTCTTCATTACTAATTTACAGTCAAAGGTTGCAAGCTGGCAGAATCTTTAGCACGCCGGGCAAAGTGCTTTGCGTTATTTCATCCGTTTTTATGTTCTG
Organism: Octopus bimaculoides; assembly: GCF_046866305.1. Lineage (NCBI taxonomy): Eukaryota > Metazoa > Mollusca > Cephalopoda > Octopoda > Octopodidae > Octopus > Octopus bimaculoides. The sequence goes on from NC_142942.1 coordinate 35,130,840, forward strand.
AGTTCAAATGCCACCGAGCTCGTTTTTGTCTTTCATCTTTTCAGGGTCGATAAAATAAGTACCAGTTGAACACTGGGTTCGATGCAATCGACATATTTTCTCCCCCGAACTTGCAGGCCTTATGCTAAAATTTGAAATCATTATTAGTTTTCAGTCTTGTTCTCTGATGCTTTCACTGTAATACACCAATTACATGGTTGCGACGTAAAGGTGTAGTAGAAATTAACTTGACTTTCACCTTAGAGTATGAATTATGGTTACGCATTTTAATTTTAAACAAACTGAACAGTTCGAAACGAAGAATATATCATAAGTAATTTTTCTGAAAATACGAAAAACAAACAAATTCGCACTTCTGGATATCATATAGTGACTAAAGCTCACATGTTAGAGCATATTTGAAACCAGTCCTTCCCCAAGTTACCCTAAAAGTACCTTTACGTTCAAAAATATAAAATTATATAAGGCCAGTGTAATATAATATAAACTTGTATTATTTAAAAAATTAGCATAAGTATTTTGATTGTCTACCCGCAAACAATGACAGATCAATGATAGAACAATAATAGATCAAGGAAACACAGCAGGTTTCCTTGGGCATATGGCGTGCGTTTCCAAGTATGTTACAAAATTATACGATATTGTTAACATATATGCTGATAATACAGTAATGCTTCTTGCGTTGTTATAAGCTGTGTAATAAGCATAAGATGCAATATAATAGGATAGATATAAACAATAAGTTATTTGAGTAGTGTTATCATATAACATCACCTTAGCTACCAGCATTAATTCAAGTAACAGCATGATCCACTGCAGTGATATTTATACCAATAACACTGATAATAATTCAGTAATAAAGAACAGTCATCTCAAGTTAAGGTCGTCTGACTTAAGAAAATATTGCAAGCAGACAAAGAGTATAGTAGTCATAAATTATTTTTCTAATATCTTTCATTGATCAGGATTTGCAAGGGTAGGATTTTCGCATCAATTGTCGAATCTCTTTTGCCTGCTAATTGACAATATTGATCGTGTCAGAGAAAATGTAGAATTTTTATCGTTTGCGAAACGTCTATATTGATGAATTCTATACCATCCATCCATCCATGAATTAGATCGACTTAATTCATAGACGGTGTAGAATTTTTACTGTCTACTAAATGTCTGTATTATTCCTGTAATTTTGTGATGTATAGAATTGCCATTGTTTGCTAAAGGACAACAATGATCATGTCATGTTCATTTAATCATAGATGACCACAGATAGCTGATAAAATCTGAAGTTTATCGATAATATTTCAATAATATTGTTACTAGATCGGACGATATACATAGCGGCATTTCCACTAACTTATTATATTTTGAGTTCAAATTCCACAAAGGACAACTTTGCCTTTCATCCCTTCGAGCCCGATAAAATAAATACCATTTAAGCACTGGGGTTGATGCATTCATCTAACCCATCCCTCAAAATGGCTGGCCTTGTGCCTAAATTAGAAAGAATATCTTAATTCTTTCAATAATATCTTAATTTCTCCACTACCAGGCACAAGATATGCCTTTAAAAGTGCCCAAACATACATGGATTTTAACCTTGGCACAAAACCAATGTCTGCAAAAGGGATACAGACTAATATATTAAACCTAGTAAATTAATAATAATTATTTTATCGCCTAAGCCACTAATAAATGTAAAAACAGAAAATATAGCTTCAGTGTTAGTGGTATCTTTAGCATCGATATATGGCTTGTGAGAATTTCAACACCTACAATATTATACACCATAGAACGAATGCACTGCAAAGTGTAGTGAAGCTTAATATTATTTAAAAGCTATTGCACTTACGATCGCTAGATCACGGGTTCACTTTCCAGACCGGCCGGCGCGTTGTGTTCTTCATTTCACGTTGCTCCAGTCCCCTTTCCATCAAATATTTTAATCTTTCACCTCTCAAAGGCGGCGAACTGGCTGAATCGTTATCACGCCGGACGAAATGCTTAGCGATATTTCGTCCGAGATCACATTCTAAGTTCAAATGTCACCGGGGTTGTCTTTCATCCTTTTTCAGTTGAACGCTGGGATCGATGTAATCGACTTATCCCCTCCCACTAACTTGCTGGTCTTGTGTCAAAACTTGAAACTAGTATTTCACCTCCCTTCACTTATCACATGTATGCAGTAATTCACCATTAGCCTTCAATTTATTCCCTTAGACATATATCTAAAGCATTTATATATTGTTAAAATAAAGAACGAAATAAAAATGAGCAATTATTGTAACCGATGAAGTGTTTCAAGATTTCTGTCATAAAGCAGTTAATAAAGGTAAAGAAAACTAAATTTGAAATTGTAGGAAACAATGTTTAAATGTGCTATTGTTAAAGCACAATTAGGAAATCCTCTTCTTCAAATCTATTTTCAGATATCAGCCATCTTCAGTTTTTTAATTTTTTGCTCTATGGAAGTACCTTCAAGTCTTCCAAGTATAAGTATTTTTTCATGCTTGTCTCTTATTGCACATTAGTCCATGTATATATACGTGAACTTAGGTAAGTGTTTTCATATATATATGTTCGCATCTTTCCCATTTGCGTTCATGCCTTCATTCGTTTTGTATCTTCAATTTTTATTTTTACCGGATCGTGCACGCCGTATTCTTTCACATTCTCTCTCTCTCTCTCTCTCTCTCTCTCTCTCTCTCTCTCTCTCTCTCTCTCTCTCTCTCTCTCTCTCTCTCTCTCTCTCTCTCTCTCTCTCTATATATATATATATATATATATATATATATATAAAATATATATATATAACAACCAACAATGTGCGAAGAAAACCATATCTTTATTTGAGATCGCACCTTAAAAATCCAACAATTGTTTCAATTGCATTAACTTATACATACATACATACATACATACATACATACATACATGCAGATAAATATATTCTTATACACACACATATATGTATATATATATATATATATATATATATATATATATATATATATATATATATATATATATATATATACATACTAATTCCTTATTGTTTGACAATTTGAAATCTACATAGAAAAACCTCCAAATATAACGTAAAAAGTAAGTATATCTACTAGAATTGATGATGTCAGTGGATATCAAAAGAAGAAAAACTGCAGACAAGAATTCTACGTTATATAACTAAAGAATAAAAGCTACAGATAATAATTTTACGTAATGCTTAATAGAAACTTAGTTACTTTACGTCGCTATAATTAATTACCTATTTATTTATTTTATATAATAAATCCTTCTACAGAAATTAACCTTATATAATAACTGAAAAATTATCATATTCGACAACATATACAACCACCGATGACTTCACTGGATAATCAAAGACTAAAAATAACCAAAAAAAAGACAATAAAACCAAATACGTATTCATTCATTACAATAAACTCTTATATAGGAATTAACTTTATTATATAACAACTGAAAAATGATTATAATTAATAATAATAATACATACAATTATTGATGACTACACTAGATAACTAAATAATAAAAATACCAGAAAAGATAATTAAATACCTATTTATTAATTATATTATACCCTTTTATAGGAATTAAGATTATTACATAATAGTGGGGAAATTCTACAAGTATTCTACGTTATGCTTAATAGGTAACTAAAGAATAAAAACTCCAGACAATAATGCTACGTAATGCTTAATACAAACTTAGATACTTTATGTCGCAATAATTAATTACTATAATTAATAATGTATAAAATTCTAGATGATCTCGGTGGATAATTAAAGAATAAAAATTATAGATAAGAATTCTACGTTACGTCGCTATAATTAATTAATTACTCATTACATTAAACACTTTAATAGGAATTAGACTTATTACATAATAATTAATTATTATTTATAAGGTTAATTCCTATTAATCATTGATTTATTATATATTAAAGCAAAACCTATTAAATAAGTATTTAAATTTCCTTTCTGGGATTTTCATTCTTTAGTCATCTAGCGTAGTCATCAATAATTGTATATATTATTATTATTAATTATAATAATTTTTCAATTGTTATATAATAAGGTTAATTTCTATATAAAAGTTTATTATAATGAATAAATAGGTATTTAGTTGTTTTTTCTGTACTTTTTAGTTTTTGATTATCCAATGAAGTCCTCGGTGGTTGTATATGCTGTTGAATATAATAATTTTTCAGTTATTATATAAAGTTAATTTCTGTAGAAGGGTTTATTATATTAAATAAAAAAAAGGTAATTAAATATATAGCGATGTAAAGTAGCTAAGTTTCTATTAAGCATTGCGTAGAATTATTATCTGTAGACTTTATTCTTTAGTTATCTATTAAATATAACGTAGAATTCTTGTCTGCAGTTTTTGTTCTTTTGATATCCACTGACATCATCAATTCTAGTAGATATACTTATTTTTTACGTTATGTTTTGGGTTTTTTTATGTAGATTTCAAACTGTCAGAAAATAAGGAATTAGTATGGTATTTTTTAATTATATTTTTGTAAAATAAATTAGTCATTCAATGACATCACTCATGGATGAATGAATGAATGCCTAAAGTTAAATTTGTTTGGCATTTCTTTTTGTTAGCGTTTTGTAACAGCTAAAACTTTTTCAGATGTTCAGTTAGAACTTCAACAATTTGAATTACCTTGATGATGTGTTGACATAAATTTTCATACATATTATTATTATTAGGCGGAGGAATGGCTGTGTGGTAAATAGCTTGCTTACCAACCACATGATTCCGGGTTCATTCCCACTGCGTGGCACCTTGGGCAGCCGACCAAAGCCTTGTGAGTGGATTTGCTAGACGGAAACTGAAAGAAGCCCGTCGTATATATGTGTATATATATATATGTATGTATGTGTGTGAGTGTGTGTTTGTGTATATAAGAATATATATATATATATATATATATATATATATGTGTGTGTGTGTGTGTGTGCACACGTATATGTTAATGCAATTGAAACAAATGTTGTATTTTTAAGGCGTGATCTAAAATAAACATGATTTTCTTCATACATATTACTGCTTGTTGTTAAATACTCTGAATCTCTTAAAATCTGCATAAAGATTGCTGGATTTACCTGTCATGTTTGAGGATTTACCTGTCATGTTTGAGGATTTACCTGGGATTTGTATTCTACTTACATTCTACTGGTATCTACTCGTTGGAAATTTAACCTTATTCCTTTATACTGAGTGCTTACATGTTATCTGCCAGGATTTTTTAATCGCATTTTTTCTTTTATATATATAAATATAGGGATGGTATTATTAAAATACCATCACGAGTGGTAAGCGAATTATCAGCCGTACAACCAAATTAATAAAATATATACATACAATATTAGATATGTACATATATATACACAAGGGTACTACATGAGTACCTATATCGCTAAAAAAATAGAAGTAAAAAATACTTCTGTACCACCGAATAGTCACAAATCTATTACAGACATGATAGGAAAAAATATCAGTGAACAGTAATAATGTCTTACCTCTACTGGGTCAGAACAAGTGAATGCTGGTCATCCTGGTACCGGCATGTAATATTTCTGTTAGTTTATATTATAATAAACGTAAAGTTAATTATGGCACGTTTATAATTTTTGATATTTTTAATAATATTGTTTAACATTTTTCTATCTTAATATAATAAGTATTTTTATATACATTCATTTGTTATTTATTGTTGGTTGATATATACATTCTTTTATTATTATTATTGTTGTATTTTGACCTGAAGATTAGCTATATTTTTGAATAGAATTCATTTTCGGTCGATTTAATCGATTTGAATATATTTTAATTTCCATTTGAAAACTTGGTTATGAAATACGTGTAGTCGTTTTTATTATCATTATCTTATGATTTTGACTTTCTATTCTATTAAACTTATTTATCGTGCATTTACTTATTAATTTTTCTATATTTGACTGTGGATTTTCATGGATGAGTTCATGAACTTTGGTTCTTTTCTCTAAAACTATATATTTACACACACACACACACACACACACACACACACACACACACACACACACACACACACACACACACACACACACACACACACACACATACACACACACACACGCACGCACGCACACGCACACACACACATACACACACACACACACACACACATATATATATACGTATGTATGTATGTATGTATATGCATAGTGTTAGAGCGTACTAAATCATTGATAGTGAAAAGGGTTTTATATCAATTGCTTCAGTGCTCAGGCTAGGAGAAACTTACGGAACCAATTAGAGAGATAAGATATTTTTCCTGTGGTATTAAGCATATTCATCGAAAATATATTGGTTGACAAATTGGTCGAAAGATATATTCTTAGAAAATTATATTCGTTGGAAAACGTATTTATAGAAAATTGAAACTGGTAAAAGAAAAACTACATATATATAGAAAACATATAAGTTGACATCAAATTCCAGGATAGATATATTTGTCGAAAAATATAAACAAGCATTATAATCTTTTAAAACAACTTATAGAAATTTGAAATTCATAACAAATTTTAAAATGAAATGTATTTTCAATTTATTTCCAGCTAATTTGTTTTTGAAATGAAAATGAATATTATTATAAGGAAATGAATTTGTGCGCCTAGGGCAACTAGCTTTAAATTATCAGTAGAATTTTAATCAGTGATTTTTGTTATAATAATCCCTTGTATGATATCTTCTGTTTCCAGCATTCTCTGAATACATATTCGATGTTGTGAAGTCTATAATAACGACAAAGGAATGAACGTAATAATGAAATATCTTGTAAAAAAATAGTCGTTAGAGATGTATTTTTAGATTCTCCGTCTACCACCTCGACAACTCACTTTACTCTCCCCCTCATAAACCCGAATTAAACACAAAACTAGCTAGACTCAAACAACCCATACATAACATATTAGATAAACGCCCTTCCTCATCACGCAACCTTATTAAATCCCAATTCCTGACCTTGCAAAACTTCAGAAACATAAACCTCATCTACCTACCTTCAAACAAAGGGACAGAATTCTGCATTATAGATAAACCCACCTACAACAAACTAGCTATCGAACACCTCAGTGATATCAAACTATACGAAAAGGTTTACAACATCATACCTCACCAATTGGAGTCCATCATCAACATCATCTGGACCAACATCTGCCACAAAAGGAATCTCTCTAAGAAGACTAGGCTGAACTACACATCTAAAAACACCATCCTTCTACCATTTAAAAAAACCCCACAAACCCGGACCTAAGCTTAAACTAAGACCCATGGTATCAGGAATTAACGGTCCTTTCTATAAGATTTCTCGGCTCCTCTCTAAACTCCTCAAGCCCTTACTACATGCATTCCCTGGACACGTCAGCAGCTCCCACGAAATCTTCACAAGACTCAAAGATATCGACCCCCTCCATACTTAAAACTAACAAATGCCCTTTTAGTTTACATGTAGTTTCCCTCTACACCTCTGTACCTGCTCTCCCGGCCGTTGATATCCTCATAGACCACATCATGTCCTTATCTCCTCCCCACTTCTCCTTGCTTTCACCTCCCTCCATCCCCTGCATCCTCCTCCTCCCCATCTTCCCCTTCATCTTCTCTCACCTCTCCATCTATCAACCTCCAGCTGTTCGGCCTCACACCCTCGGACATATGAGAGTTACTAACCATTACAGTTGGTAACACCTACTTCCAATATAACGGTGTGATTTATAAACTTCCGGCCTACCTTTGGGATCTGACCTTTCAGGCCTGCTGGCCATCACGTACATGGATAAGCTAGAATTCACAGCACTCAATACCTGCCGCTCATGCATCTTCTTCTCCAGGTACGTTGACGACATCGTTATCATCACGTCGTCCAGTGATGAGGCCATTAACATACACCAGACTTTCAATAACACCGACATAAACATCAAATTTGAGATTGAACATCCAGACGAATCCGGAACCCTCTATCTACTCGACTTTCAACTCAAGATCACAGAGGAAGGCTCCATATTTACCAAATTCTACATAAAAAGCCACTAATAGAAAACTTTTCGTCCGCTACCAATCAGCCTTACTCACTAGAGCCAAAGCCGCATA
>NC_142942.1:35146505-35281505 GCF_046866305.1 Octopus bimaculoides
TTTTTGCATCATCCTAATATATATATATATATATATATATATATATATATATATATATATATATATATATATATAGCACACACATCTATATTATAATTGCCGAACACTTATTATTAAATAAAGTCAATAATTCACTTTCAATTGTGATTATCAGTGATCTTAATCTTCATCCACTGTTACCTCATTTCAGCAGCTATATTAATAAGACCAACGATAAATAAACCTTCGAAAATAAATGAAATACAAACAAAAGTCGTAAAGGTAATGATAACGACCGTATTAATTTTCTTTTATGTATTTCAGGATACATTATTAATAATGAATCTTTTTATATCTATTTGTGAGTCTCCAGAATTTCATCGCAATTTTCACCGTTAGCAGTAATTAACGCTTCATTTATTTCCTCTAAAGACTTCCAAAGCTTGGTTTACTTTTGGCTTTTAATTTATAATATATTTCTGCAACGCACATATAGATACATGACTTTCAGTATATACATACGCTTGCAAACATATGTACGCACGCACACACACACACACACACACACACACACACACACACACACACACACACACACACACACACACACACACACACACACACACACATACACACATTCACATAAACATATACAAATATATATATAGGCTTCCAGTTTTCTTGGCATCCTCCTGGAACCGAATAAAAGAATTTTAGGTGTATATAAGACAGTTATTTACTTTGCGTCTCAATGTAACAAGGAATTTACTGTAAATAAATTGTATACTGTATCCAGTACCCACAGCTTCCGCAATATATAAATACTTTCACCCCCATGGGCAAAACGTTGTTCTCAAAATTCACTTATGTATGTATCTATATATATGCTTGTATGTACACATGTATACATGTAGGTATGTGTATATATGTATATAGATACATACAAGTACACACACTCCCCCTACAAACATATTTAAGTTTTAGCAAAATTAATTTGATAAAGTCATAATATTTGAAGAAAGATTTTCTTTGAAAGTTACTAACTATTGAAAAAAAATTTAAATTAATAAACAAAAAGAAATCGGAATGACAAGTAGCTTTTTGAATTAATTTTTCCTATTGTGGATGTAAGCGCTTTTGCTGTTCAGTTTTTCAGATACACGTATTACGGAGTAATCCGTACAGAGAAAGTTGTTTTTAGTAGTGTAGTGATGTTGACCATTTACGGTTTAGAATTTCACTTATACGTATTTTGTTGCTTCTATGGAACTTACACATGACAGGTCATTTTACGAATGTCAACATGATGTGTTACACTTTCTTTCTATAACGAAACCCTATAAATTAGAACTTGGATTAATTGCAAAGATTTTCATCTAAATGTCAGCAGATATTTTAAGCACGAATTTGAAACAGAAAACTACCAACTGGGTTGATTCGAACTTCGTATACATTACTTGCTTTGTAACTGCGTTAACAAATATTCTTCAGAGTTATGTTGGATATTAGAAGTAAAAATATTTAACATATCGAATTTCGGATATCTGAGATCTCCCATAGACCTGTTGCTTTTTTTTTTAAACTCAATATTTAAAATATCTTATAACATTTGCATTTACGTCTTAGCAAAGAATTTAAAAATTTTGTTAATATTGAAGAATACTGAATTCGTTATGTCTATAGCTTCTCTTTATCCTGTCGTAATTGAAAACTTTAAAACACTGCTTATTTGTTTAAATGAGACGGATTATTGATTTTTATTTTTACATTGTACTCTTCTAAACTCTTTCAAACTAAAATTATTGTTTAAGTACTCTATTTTTTACATCGTTCTCACAACCAGATCCAAATTCTACGAAACTATTACTGTCTGCTCATATTAAATCTCACTAATCACCGCCTTATAACAACTTCTTGACACACATTGCCCCACTCCCTGGACCCCATGGTGCTTTAATACTGTTGACGGGTCAGAGGTAACATGAATTCTACTCAGTATCCTTGGCAGCTATATGTGCATCAACATCAGCTATTCAGGGTAATTTAAAATGTCCTCTTCTATTAGAAATATTGTTCTACATCACCTGTTCCTCCAAACATATTGCTTTTTGTCTTTCAACGCACCACGTACGATTAATAACTGTATGTTAAATCGTACAGTATGATCCACAGCTAAATAGTAACATGGTATAACTAGAAAAGCATATCGCTCACTCGTTCTAAATTGTTGGGCCGATTATCTGCATGCATTACGTGATCAAAGCCAACCTGGAGTAAAAACAATGCGTCAAATAAAAAATCCTCTCCTGTCAATTCAAATCAATAAAGTTACCAATCCTTAAGTGCGCTGTAAAGCTACTATTATCCTCACTAAGTTCTTCAATTTCTCTCTTTCAGAATAGCAATGCTCAGCTTTGAAAGAATTCTACTTTGTGTACTATTCCCAAGATGGGCAAACACCCTGACCCGATAAATATTGACCGACGGCTCTCACTTCGATCATCTCCAAAGTGATAAAGATGATTGTTATCAACAATTACCCCAAACACTTTTAACTCCTCGGTACTGATTCCTCAAATCCAAATCTACTAGAGCCCGCTATTCTATACCACTCACTGTGTTCTTGCATTTGGTAAATTTGACAAAAATCATGTTACTGCACTTGACAACAGCAAAACATTCGACTGTGACTGACTTTCTAATCGCCTACCTAATTGGCCTCATCCGTCTCTATTCTGTTTGTTCCCGTCAGATCGCATCAAGGCATCATATACTGTTGGAACTCTCTCGACACTCTATCAACTCTCGTGTGAATCTGGGTAGGCTCATGTTCTTCACTCTCTTCATAACATTAATGACCTATGTTCTTAATCTCCAACAACACCAACTCATACACATATGAAACTACCCTTCACTCCTTCCTAATTTTCTACGCACAAAGGTCATCCTACATGCAGCCTCATCACAAATGTGCAATAATTTCTGCTTGAAAAGAATAATGGGATCATATCCGTTTGTTATTTTTTAACAGCACAAACACAAAATTCACTGCACGTACGATGGAACTCTTTTGTATATCCCCTCCTAGTAACCGTAAACACAACTCAACGAAAGTCTACAAAACATTGCTATAAGTCATTGAATATCTTTTCTGTCTATCACAGCTGCAAAAAAGCAAAACAACAAACAATCTAGTGTGATGGACTGGAGGGTGGAACTGTTAGATGCTATAAGGTATCTGTTCCGGATCTTTGCATCCTGATAACAACGCCTGCTACGATCTTGAAGCATAGCTATATCGGCCTAAGTTGAGGTCTTTTTGTTGATTGGTGACTTGGAGAATGAAGGGTTAGCATTCATGGGAAACTATCAGTCTTTCTCACAAAAAAAAAAAAAGAAAAAATGCATGCTCAACATTGGTGTTTAATTCTGGGCAATTCATGATCAAGCAAGCCTATGATCAGACGTATTCCAACCATGGCAGTCCCGTTTTCTTTCCATACGAAGGAATACCAGGACCACATTGTCCAGTGTGTCCTTTACCAAGAGGATGGTGTATGATTTGAATGAGATTTATCTGCTATTTGCAGCAGGTCGAGAGACCATGAGAAGCTGCCTAGAATTTTATAAAATTTTTCAACTTGAAGTTTTTCAAATTTTCACCAGAATATCTTTTAAAAATGTATTTGTGATGTAGTTTTGAAAAACAAGACAAAATCAAACCAAACTACGTTATATACAGTGTCGTCTTTTTGTTTTTAGACGTTGTGGTATAGTTTAAGGAACATTTGGCTGCTATTTCTAGCAGGTCGAGAGATCACGTAAACGTTTTGTCTTCTTTTCTTCGTTGTCTTAACCTGGTCTTTGCTCATTTCCAAGACAACAGACCCTTGCTACTTCCAGTATGCTGGCAATTGATGCTTTCGATTGGTTAAAATTACATTAGTTTAAAAGCTTGTAACTTATTAATTTCTAGAAAAAAAAAAAAAAAGAATGCGATTTTCGTCATTAGCATGCAAAACTACATCAAAACTACATTTTTGCAAATAATATAGTGAAAATTTTAAAAACTTCAAGTAGTAAGAAGAAATTTAAGATCTGCAAGCTAGTTACTTCGTTAACGCTGCTGTAAACGGCGGCTTTTTAAAATTTTTTAATAATAGTGGTGTTGCCGTTACTGGAACTGCTGCTATTGTTATTGTAACTGTTGCCGGCGCCAGATTTGGCAGTTGTGTTTCTGTTTCTGCTGGGAATGTTGTGCAGGAGCTGACGACCACTACCATCTCCCTCCCTCCCTACGCTGGCGTAGCATTACGATATGGTTTCTATCTGTGTTTATCTTTCAAACATTCTCTTATGAAAATCTTTGTGATTTTCTTTTCACAAATAAAGGGAACAAACAGAAAAACTAATCTACTTCCTTTCCCGCTACTTGTTCTCAGTTTTATTACTAACACAGGCAACAAGATTGAACGGTAACTCATTAATAATCGGGAAAACAAACAATAATTTGAGTAAAATTTATGTAGCGACAAAACTACGCGATTGTCTCATTGAAACAAGGCTGCTGCTGCTGCTGCTAATACTACTACTACTTATAATAATAATAATAATAATAATAATAATAATAATAATAATAATAATAATAATAGTAATAATAATAATAATAATAATAATAATAATAATAATAGTAATAATAATAGTAATAATAATAATAATAATAATAATAATAATAATAATAATAATAATAATAATAATAGTAATAGTAATAATAATAATAATAATAATAATAATAATAATAATAATAATAATAATAATAATAATAATAATAATAATAATAATAATAATAATAATAATAATAATAGTAATAATAATAATAATAATAATAATAATAATAATAATAATAATAATAATAATAATAATAATAGTAATAATAATAGTAATAATAATAATAATAATAATAATAATAATAATAATAATAATAATAATAGTAATAATAATAATAATAATAATAATAATAATAATAATAATAATAATAATTTCATTTATTAGCCACTAGGGCCGACATATAGGGGGCGATACAGTAGTCATGGACTGTGGAGATTTTACACAGAAAGAACGAGTACACAATTAAAAGAATAACAATGATATCCAACAAAAGAATATAACAATGAAAGTTCCCCAATAGGTGGAGGGGGGGTGTAACCACCTGGAGTTGTCTCAGGTACCCCACCAATTCTGAACCACTCGATGCTTCGAGGGCATCTGGGAAGAGTACCCTTCTTCCTCTCAAATTCATTAGCCTACATGGCGCGTTATTAGAGTAGGTCCACTCACACGTGACATTTTCTCTACATTCACCCACCTTTCAGCAAATGTAGTGGGAGGCAGCACTTCTCTCTCCGCCCTCGTCTTCCTTTTCAAGTGAAATTTGAAAAAAGTTGATGGAGGATTGGCCGAAGAGAAAAGTGTCTGTCTTCAGTCCTTTCAACCTGGTCCACTATACAACCGCTCAGCTACTGCTATCAGACAGAGGGAAATTGTCTGCCACTTCCGGACCGATGGAAAGCGGCGGATCGATCTTCACTATGGACTCGGTCGATAGCCGGATCCGTCCTACATGTAACAATAGCTGTTCAACATAACTCCACAAGTCAGAACGGTTTCGTCCGCCTGACAGCACTTCTGTGCCTGTAGAGTTTTTTTCGAACCGTCAGTGCCCCCCCCCTCCCGGTAGCACTGCCAAGCAAGGGATTTCTGGAAGTTATCCATCGTCCCGGGTTGGAAAGTCCTCCTGAACAAACTGGTTAGTTCGATTTCGTCAACGCCTGGCGTCTCTCCAAGTGCATCATCGCTCTTTCCCTCCATTAACCCTCTATAGAACTCAAGAGTGGGTGTTGCACTGATCGCATTGCCCGACTGATAGAAGGCAGTGAGTGCTTGGCAACATTCCAGATGCCAGTCACTTTTCCTCGGTCTCTTCTTGACCCAGGAATGTAGCTCAGTCAAGGAGACTGAGCTACAGTCCTCTTTGCTAATACCTTGACCCAAATCTTAAACTCTGTGTTAAGCAGAGTTATGGGCCTGAAATTATCGAATGTGTCCCTCTTGTTTTCGTCTTTCTTTATTCAATCCCAGACAGACGGTAAGTGTGGGATTTGAATATTGATTTCAAATTTTGGCACAAGGTATGCAATTTTGGCGGAGGGAGTAAGTCGATTACATCGAGACCAGAGCTCAACTGGTACTTATTTTATTGACCCCAAAAGGGAAGAAAGGCAAAGTTAACCTCGGTGGAATTTGAACTCAGGGCGTTAAGACAGACGAAATGCCGCTAAGCATTTTGCTCGGTGTGCTAACGGTTCTACTAGATCGCCACCTTCAGGATTTGAATATTGATAATTATATATTTAAAGGCCATGGAATCCTTAAAAAATAGGTTAAATGTCTTGCGTTAGTAATGTTTGTTATTTATAAGAAACCAAAGTAACTTATGACATTCACTTATTTAAAGTTGGTTGTTGTATAGAAGACTTGTACCATCAATTCGTAGAAAAATTACCGTTTTTGATACTTCACAGACTCATCCTATCGTATTAATCATTTTTTGTCAGGAGCTGAATCTCAACGAAGATCTTTTATAATTACTTAGCATTTTTTTTGAGGGATTTATTGTAAGCTTTTATTTGCAAAGTTTCATTTTGTGCTTTCATTTTTACGCTTTTGCAATTTTAACTTAAATAAGTTTGAAGTAGCTCCGTTTCATTTTTACATATAAGTTGATTATCGAGAACGACAGATCACTTACTATTTGGAAATGGGGTAATACACCTGATACTTTAAGAACAATCTTGGATAAAAGAGATTAGTTTGTATCTTTGTTTTGCATGATTAACCGGTTGTTAATATTCATCATTCAGTTTATATTCAGTTTCTACTTAGCTCACTGATATAATTACTACCCTAATACAAAGTCACGAAGTAATTGTTTTCACTGTGTGCTAACCATATTATCAATAGCAACAATGTATTATTACACAACTGCTTATCAATTTTATGTCACACTAGTGAATTAAACACATGCACCTCTGTTGAATTTCACCACCAATATTACAGGTATTAATCGTGTATAATTTTGAAATTGCTATACAATAACTAGGCCTTGAATAGACTTAGCTATGATAGATTTATAGTTGGGGATTTTTCTATACTGTATGTACTCCCATAGATCAATTTCTATGCACAAATGTATTCAGAATATTAACTGCGAACGTCAATACCAAATCTGTGACATTTAAAAAGAGTCTGCGACACTCTGGATATATCTTTGATCTTACTGTAATAGTTTTAATGCCAAACTGGATTGGTATTAACAACCATTATGAACATCTCGTCGAACTTGCTCGGATTTGTCTGACACGGGAATTCATTTCGTTCTCTCAGAGCATTCATCGGTGATGATAGTGATGGGAGTTCACTGGGCAACATCCCGTGTCCTTGAAGAGTTTGTCAATGAAACTATTTGCTGGATGACCACTATGTACACACAAGTCAGAGTGTCTTTACATGTTTATCATTAATGTGTTCCTGAATCTTTTGCAAAAGTCATGCATCACTCTGCCACCCTGACTTGCATGACTTGCCTTCTCTCTTGCTTTCTTTAATGACGAATGTGATTGCCATGAGACTTGGTTTAATCAGTTGCTTTTTTCACAAGATATTCAGAACGACTCGTAATATGGGGGTATAAGCGCCGTCAAGGTTTGCTTTCGTATGTTTGGTAAATGTTCAAGTAGTGCACTCGCACAGTAGCACTGATTCAACAGTGACCTTGGAGAAGTTTCTTTTCTATGGATTGATATTACTTTTTAAGTTATGTGTGAAGAGCGAAGTCCAAGATGATAAATATATCATATATGATACTCTTCCTCACCCTCACCACTCAGCCACAAAAACAACACCAGGCATAAATAATACTGATCCTGTTGCCCTCTTTGTTTTTATATGACCTTGAAAAAGTAGCAACAGATATTGATCTGTATTTCACTGTCTAAAAACCGTAAATATCTACTACAAGGAGGGATCAATAAGCACTGTCAGACAAAATCCTCTAAAATCTGTAGAATTCTAATTTTTGGAGTGAAATAAATAAGTGAGTCTGGGTTTCTGCAACAAAAACTAATGAAAATTCGATCACATGGTGTATTCTGGATGAGAGGGTAAATATGAATAAATAAGTTTATATGGAATTCATGTTAACTACATAGCTCAGCACTTACCAAAGTTTGAATAAATTTTATAAAGAAATTATGAGAACAAAAAACGAAAAAAAAAAACGAAGAAATATAATATATCTCACCAATTTTCACAGATAAAATTTGCGAACAATCATTAAGTCAATGTAAATTTATGTTCCTTCTAAACAAATTTTATCAACAACACATCTTTAGACGGCTGATTATCTAATTCGTTTCAATATATATCGCTCCATAAACTGAGCTCAAACAAATAAAGATTCCTGGAACTGCAACAGAGAATGTCTCCATCTCAACAATACCAGAAATTCTCATAAAATGTACGCAGTCAACATTCGTGGTAAATTTACTTTTTATACATTTCCAGACGAAATAAATATTGAAATTTGAAGTCTCCTTGCAGTAGTCATCGCTGAGAGAATAACTTTTGCTAAGATATTCCTTTTTATCTGACTCTCCAAATTACTCAATACGGCTGTGCACAAGATGTATATATAACAGAGTCATTATATGTTTTGTTTATGTCGATGTATAATATTGTTTTCTTTGAGCCTTAAGCAAAAAATCGAAAGAGGAAAATTCCGTGAAGCATGGAATAGGTTCCCATGTGAAACTGGAGTGAAATTGCAAGTCATATATCGTTGTCAAGAATGTAGTCATGATGGAGCAAATGTGTGCATGTTCTAATTTTTCGTCAGTCATATCGACCTCAATTTTATTATTCAATCCGATACGATCTGATTGCTCACTATTTGTAAGACTTTGTAACAAATGTATATGCACACACACATGCGTACAAATATGTATATGAAATAGAAGACGGAAAAATGTGTATCATCACAAGCGGGATTTGAACGATGCGTTTGCTGTAAACCGAGTAGCTGTGCTAAACATTACAGCGAAGCGACATTATAAACTTGGCCACCATCCAAATTAAGAGACTTGGTTAGTGTTAGGGTTAGAGGATGTAGTGTTGCCCTGACTCAAGAGGGTGGCTGCTGGAAGACCCTATGTCTGGCAACAGGACTCTGCACCATGCCACACAAGCAGGAGAACCCAGTCATGGCTGTCAGACAATTTCTGCGATCACATCTACCCTAACATCTGGTCACCTAACTCCTCAGACTGCAACCCCCTTGATTATTATGTGCGGGGCGCAGTTGAGCGAGAGACCAACAAAACTCCTTGTAACACCTAAGTGAACTGAAGGCAAGGATTATGGTAGCATTCACCAACTTAAAAAGAAGACCGTCCAGAAGAGTTCCAGGAGATTCTGAAATCGTCTGGAGGACGTGTTTGAAGTCAATGGCGATTTTATTGAATACATTTTATTGAATAAATTCACTCTTTAGTATTTCGAGGTACTTTTATGTAAGTTTAGTAAATATATCTGTTACAATGAGATGTTATTTTATATTTTTGCGAAATTTAGACGACAATTTATTCACCGCACCATATATGTATATACATACATGGTGGTTGTCTACTCCTTAAACAGAGTTTGACCACCTCCTGCACCTACACCTTAGCCCTTTCATGGCGTCTGATGTGGCTTTTTAAACCAGACAGTGTTTTGAAAAAGCACCCACACATATTGCACCTCTGATTTGCACTACCAATACCTGCAAGTAAGTTCTGCTCATTGTGGATCTTAACATGTCTTTTAAGACCCCCATTGGATTTGCAAACCCTCTGGCACACACCACATTCAAACGTGTGCACAGACATATAATCAGAATAGCTGGGTGAGGTTTGTTTTCCATGGGTTCGCAGGTGAGATTTGAGGCCAGCCAAGGACAGACATGGTCTGTCACAGACTGTGCACACAAAAATGTCCTTGTCATTCACCTTCTCAGTCTTCACCTTTTTCCTTAAATGTCTCTTGAGCCCTGCTTGCATCATCCTGGCCTCTTCAAATGCTTTCACTCCACTCCACACCCTTGTTCGCCATCCAACTCGATCTGAAGCGAGGACTTCTATATCTTTTGGAGCCATTCCAATTGACTTCATAGCAGTCCTTATGCCATCCTTAAACCTTTTTTTAGGTTTATGCCTGTTGCATGGTCGGGTCGTCGGCGACTATATACATACATACATATATATATATATATATATATATATATATATATATATATATATATATATAAAACTATATATATTTATATATAAAACTATATATATATATATATATATATATATATATATATATATATATATATATATATATATATATGTATATATATATGTATATATACACACACACATATATATGTATCTAGCCATCTATACATACATAATACATACATACATATATACATACATACATACATACATACAACATACATATATACACACACATACATAAAAATGATAATCAAATTGAAACGATATGGAAAATGATCAATAGAAAAGGACAATTAGACATGGTGTATCTTCCGTCAGTCACCGGTTCTCGAATGAGCGTAGTATTGGAACATTTATATCAGGAAACTTAATGCCATGATACTACTCATTCGGTTGTGCCAATGATTGTATGTATCACCGAGTTAGTGAGTATAACAGGGGACAGAACTTAGAACATTCGAATCAGAGGAAAAATTAACTCAGGTATGTAATAAACTTCAGCAAAACAGAAAAAGCGTAATGTCTTATGATTAGAGAAAAGAAAAAATAAAAACTAACAGATGTGAGGGAATAATGATATTGGGGAAGTAAATAGGGTAGTAAGAATGATGTGGAGTATATATATATATATGTACGATGCGTACTGCCTTAATTCTTCGAAACGCCGGAGTTTTAATGGTGGCAGCTGATGAAGGGGATGTTTCTATGTGGCCTGCTTGTTTGTTGCACCTTGTTTACCATTTTTGTCCTTGTTCTTTTGCCACGTCATGTACTCAGTTATGTATCTATATGTACATGTGGATGAACGTATATACATACATGTACATATATATGCATATACTCATATATTGTTTGTATCACGACAGAACGCACGCGTTACCTTTATACAGTAAGTTTTTAACTATTTTTCTAACGTGACTCTCTCTATTTCTATCTCCCCCTCTCATTCTTCCCTCTACTGTTCTTCGCCTCTACCTGTCACTACTTCTCTCTCTCTCTCTCTCTCTCTCTATCTCTTGTTACTCGTCCTTCGCCTCTCACCGTTACTACTACTATCTCTCTCTCTCTCTACCTCTCGTTGCTCACTTTTATTCTACTTCCTCCCCTCCTTTTCCATCTGCTACTCTTTCTCTTCATACAGCCTTGGTCACGTGTGTGCGGCTGCTATTTCTTTTCGTTCTTGGAATCACCAAGCTCGCACGTACTTCTTTGCCCCTCCTGTACGTGCTTCACAGCGTTCGAGACATACACACTTCACGTCTGGCTGTACAGCCTTTTTGTTTGTTTATTTCACCGTTTCGTTTTCCTGTCTTGTTTTCCGTCCGCCACTACCCTCCACGAAAACAATTTAATTTGTGTTCGTGGGAAGAACCATTTTAACGATGCGTACTGTCTTAATTCTTCGAAACGTCGGAGTTTTAATGGTGGCAGCTGATGAAGGGGATGTTTCTATGTGGCCTGCTTGTTTGTTGCACCTTGTTTACCATTTTTGTCCTTGTTCTTTTGCCACGTCATGTACCCAGTTATGTATCTATATGTACATGTGGATGAACGTATATACATACATGTACATATATATGCATATACTCATATATTGTTTGTATATATATATATATATATATATATATATATATATATATATATGTAGGTATTCGTGGGTGTGTATGTTTCTATACATACACACACACACACGCACACACACACACACACACATATACATATATATATGTATATATATATATATATATATATATATATATATATATATATATATATATATATATATATATATTGGCTAAACTGGCAACATGACCATCCCCAAATACAACAATATCTGTTTCAACACACGATTTCACATCAAGAATCTTGCAAAGCGAATATATAAACGTAGATATAAATAATTATATGTGTAAGTATATATCTTTTATCCTTTATTTGTTTCAGGTGTTAGACTGCGGGTATGCAGAACTTTTAGTTGAATGAATCGACCTCAGTACTAATTTTTATTCTTTTTCTTTAAGCTTGGTACTTATTTCATCAGTCTATTTCCCTAATCACTAAGTTACGGGGACGTAAACACACCAACACTGGTTGTCAAGCGCTGGTGGACACATGCACACGCGCAAACATTCACACACACAAGCACACACACACACACCAAATCTACCCACACTGGCTTCTTTTGGTCGGCCCGAGACTATAGTAGAATATACTTGCCGAAGGTGCTACGCTGTGGAATTGACCCCAGAACAATATCACTTCTTACCACCCAGCCACGCCAGCACTTGCTGCGCTTGCCGCGCTTGCGCCTGCCACGCCTGCGACTACACACACACACACACACACACACACACACACACACACACACACACACACACACACACATATATATATATATATATATATATATATGTATGTATGTATAGCTGCATACATACATTTATATACATATATATAGGCATATGCAGGGCAAGCTTCTGCATAACCTTAGCCTACCAAACTCTAGCCACGTGTGTTTAGTCTACCCAAAGGACTAGTAGAAAACACTTACTCAAGATGCTGTCACCTGAGTTCGAACACAAAATTACAAAGCCACAATACAGTTTCCTTAATCTAGTAGCCATTTATCCGTGCATAATTATTTCATGTGCATCTATTGTTAACATTCACCATCACCATCAGCAATGTCACCACCAAACTATATTAACATCGTTAACAACAGCACTGTCATTATGATCAACATCATCATGATCACCTGTTTCTTTATTCTCTCCTCATCATAATCCTTTCCGAAGTCGTCGTCGTCATTGACAATAATTGCATTGTTGTCATCATTTGGCTCGTTGTCTTTGTCATTAAATTATTCACGAGATCCTGTTACAATGGAAGAGTTAACAACACACGTTCTATACTTCGATAAAGTCTTGTAAGCTTAATAAACGCTTTCATCGCCATTATTACAATCTTTAATTCGGGATCGATAACAAATACACTTCCAATACGTAGTATGTCTTTGTCTTGTGAAAACAAAGCCTTAATGTCATGGGTTTATTATGATCTGTCTTTTGCGCCCTTAAAAATAAAGATCACAAAAACCATCAGAACCACCAAAACCACCACCACCACCACCACTACCATCACCATCACAATCCACCACCACCAAAAACCACCACGATCACGACGACGACGACCACCACCACCACCATCACCACCACCATCATAATCTTTGTGGTGGTAGTGATGGTTGTCCGACGCTGTCGTTGCAGTTTGGCTGTGTGCTATTGTTGTTATTGTTGTTGTTGTTGTTATTATTATTATTATTATTATTATTATTATTATTATTATTATTATTATTATTATTATTAGTATTAGTATGATTATTATTATTAAAGGTAGCGAGTTGGCAGAGTCTTTTGCACGATCTGAGTTCAAATTATTCAGACCCCAAAGAATTCCTGTTTACCAAATATTCTTCCAGGTTTCTTCTTTCACTGTTGATGCTCTCCCGTACGCTAATCAGCCCACGGCCACCTTTACCCCTCTTCATGTAGAACCTGTGTACATTCGCCTTAGGGTGAAGGGCACCATATATTGTCATTGTCTTTCAGGTAGTGCGATCGAGTTGGTTAATCTACACTCGTGTCCATTTCAGAGTGGATACACTATAGTGGACTACAGCAACAGCCCATATGTTGATGGCAGTTACAAGGTTTCTTGAGTTGAGTTTTGATTTCAAGAGAAGATTGAGGTGCTTGAAATATGTAATGGTAACTTTGTCTTTCATTTCTCTGTGAAAGATATTGTCCAGCTCCAGAATGCCAAGGTACTTGTATTTATCATTATCCGGGTCTTCTATTCTCTCTCTGTTTGACAATTCTGTTTTCCTACAACCTGCTCTTTCCCCTCGTTTCAAATTGAGCACTGCACGCTTCGAGATACCGAATTCCATCCCTATATGCTTGCTGCACATCTGCACAATCTCAACCAGCCTCTCCAGCTCGGGCTCTGTTTTTGTGAACAGTTTTTAATAATCCATAAAGAGAAGGTAGTTGAGACGAGGTCCATTATTTCTCAGCTCATAGTGAGCGTTGACTTTGCGTAGGACTACAGAAAGTGGGATCAAAGCTATAACAAATACCAGAGGTGAACAAGAGTCTCCTTGGAAGATATCCCTTTTGATTGTTACCTCGGCTAAGTGGTGGTTGTTACAGAAAATACGTGTTTTCCAACTAGGCATGTTGTTCTAAATCAGTGCATACACATTCTGAGCTATTCCATACATGTCGAGTGTTTCCAAAATCCACAAATGCGGCAACATGTCGTAAGCCATTTTAAAGTCTATTCAGGCCATGCACAAGTTTTGTTTTTGGTATCGTTTACAGTTCTTCGTTACAACCTTGTCTACTACAAGGTGGTCTTTGGTGCCCTTGGATACTTTTCGGCATCCCTTTTTGTTCTATAGAAGTAGATTACTTTCCGCAAGGAACGTATATATTTTCTCTGCGAAGATGTCTATTAACACTTTTCATTGGAGATTAAGACAAGCAATGGGTCAGTAATTGCCAACCTCATTGCCCTTTGACCGATCTTTCATCAACAATGTTGTCTTTCCCTCTACGACCAACGAACTTCGCCTCTCTGTAGGCAATTGTGTGTTGACCTGAACCACTTGAGCCAGTAACCTTGAATTCTGTCTGGCCCTGCCGCTTTCCAGTTTGGCAGTTTTTATACATGTGCGATAACATCTTCCCTTTTTATGCGCACTTGATCCTGATCCTGTCGTGGAGCTTCCGGGTGATGGAGTTCGGATCTTACAGAATGAATCCACTCAGCATTGTGGTTGTGGGAAACTTCTTGTCCCCAGATGTTATTCCAAAATTGGCGGGTTTCCTCTCCTTCAGAAGGTATATTATCTTCAGTATCTCCCCCTAAGCTCTTAAAACACTGCTTCTGGTTACTTGAGAATAACCAGTTTTGTTAGAACAGTGATATGCGATCAGCGTAGCGTTGCACCTCTTATTACTATTATTATTGTTGTTGTTGTTGTTCTTCTTCTTCTTGTTGTTGTTGTTCTTCTTCTTTTTGTTGTTGTTGTTGTTGTTGTTGTTCTTCTTCTTCTTCTTCTTCTTCTTTTTCTTCTTCTTCTTCTTCTTCTTCTTCTTCTTCTTCTTCTTTTTCTTCTTCTTCTTCTTCTTCTTCTTCTTCTTCTTCTTCTTCTTCTTCTTCTTCTTCTTCTTCTTCTTCTTCTTCTTCTCCTTCTCCTCATCATTATTATTATGTTCTGAGTTCAAATGCCGACGAAGCCAACTTTGTCTTTTTACCTTTCGAGATCGATAAAATAAATACCAGTTGACCACTGGAGTCAATGTAATCGACGCAGCCCCTACCCGTAATAGTACTGGCTTTGAGCCAATATTTGAAATTATGAAACTATTATCTTTAATTTGGTGCTACCTACGACTTTGGTATTGCCTATGAACTAAAGAGTGTCAGAAAAAATAATGGATTACTATTTCAATTGGGTGTTTATATTTTGTCGAGTTTGTTTTTCCCAACACCATAGAAAAGTTAAAAGTATTTTCTGCGTTTCGGGAAGAGATTTTAACATTTTGATTATTTTGCCTTGAGAAAATTTCCCAAAATGTTTGAAAAAATATCATTCTCAGAGGCCGCAGAAGGGGGTAACAACAAAAATGGTAGCAACATTTAAATTTCCTTCAAAATTACACGATCAGAAAGTTGCACTCAAGGACACATTTTGCAAAAGAGGACATTCGCAACTCGACACACACAAGAAGTGACATCCAGAGTCTTAAGAAAATATCAGTTTTGATAACGTTTTCAGCAACAACAGGTTGAATCGATTTCAAAACTACAACAGATAATAAAAATTACAAAGCAAAAAACTTTATATGGATGGCTTGTTAGAACACCGATGTGGTCCAGTTGACCGAAATAACGTGATATGGAAATTCCGACGTGTGCTTTTAAGTAGCAAGCGCCTATGTGCCTATATGAGAGGATCTCTCACGGCTAATAACGCAGTATTCTGTGTTCTAATAAGGCTTCCATTCTAAGGTGGATATAAAGATTACCTTTTGGTATAAATGCTGCTTCCGTCGCTAATAATTTTTAATAAGCCTGTCGGCTATTTGCGACAGCATCTGAAGAGATGCTCGTATTTCACAGGTAACTTGCATCCATACACTAATATATTAAACCGAAGATATCAAGTGAAGAACCACAGTAGCAACACCATAAATTATGTCATATTAACTTTCATCTTTGTAATATATACTGTTCATACATCGTACCTAACCATTTGTCGAGATTCTGGGTAAAGAATCGAAATCCGGATATTTAGGAATAGAGGATTTGGCAAGATTTCAAAATATACTAAAATATTATAAATTGAGCAGTTACTTTTGTATTTTATATTCATAACTATATTAATACTTATATTTTATTATTATATTAAACCTTAAGGTCGCGAGCTGGCAGAATCGTTAGCGGCATTTCGTTTGTTTTTACATTCTCAGTTCCATCGAGGCCCACTTTGCCTTTCATCCTTTTGGTGTCGATAAAATAAGTACCAGTTGAACACTGGAGTCGATGTTATCGACTTATCTCCCCTTCCGAAATTGCTGGCCTTGAACCAACATTTGAAGCCATTATTATATTAAACCTTTGAAGTGAATGTATATATTAATCATTATGCAGTGTATATATATATATATATATATATATATATATATATATATATATATATATATATATATATATATATATATATTGTGATAAACACAAACACACGGACTCACCCAAACATATGAACACAAACACACACGTAAATACACATACTGTATTCTTTAAGTTGAATTCTTTTACCACCTATTGTCTTTCATACAAGCAAAATTTTTGTCCAATTCTCTTGAATAACGGTGAGTTCATTGCTGCGCACGGCACGTTGTAGAATAGCAGCTGCTCCTCTTTGTTTAAATCATGTTGATCAATTATGCTATATTTCGCTGTTGGCTTTGTTTTTGTGTTGGGATCTTTGTATTATTTTCACCCTGTTCTTTTAAGTTATGGGTTTTCATTTATATGCAGTAAATATTTGCCTTTCATTTACTCCAAAGTAAAGCATTATTATTATTATTATTATTATTATTATTATTATTATTATTATTGTTATTGTTGTTGTTATTATTATTATTATCATGAAAACTCACAGCTTATTATTATTATTATTATTATTGAATAAATAATAAATAATAACGAAAGCATTTATCTAACGTGTGTTTGATCTTTCAGCAGTTGATATCGAAATGTTAAAAGCGCATATCATTCATCGTGATATTATTTTTCTTCTCTCTTTCTGAAGATATATCTCTGATTAGGAAATAACTTTCAAAGCTACCACCAATCATATCATTGTAGCATTTTATCGTTTCGTAGATATTTACCCTCACTCAACATTTTTGTAGTTTACACATGATTTCCTGGATGTTGTTGGGACTGGCCCCTCGAAAATCAATAACTATCAGGCTATGAATATTTTTTGTAATCAGGATTAAGAACTATCTAGCGGTATCTAATTATACATTTCTTCTAGAGTGTAAGTTAAGCCAAACAATAGTCTTCTTTTGGTCACTTGCAAGGAAGATGATTTTCTTTTTAAAGCGGCTGTTTTTTATTATATATTTTTATATAGGTGCATATATTCGTGCGCGTGCGCGCACACACACACACAGACACACACAAATACACGCACAAATACACACACAAACACACATACAGCCGCAAGCGTGGATGAGTAGTAACAAGTTTGCTTCTTAACCACATGGTTTCGAGTTCAGTCCAACGGCGTGAGGACTTGCGTAAGTGTTCTCTTTCTACTGTAGCCTCAGGCAGACCAAATTCTTGTTAGTGGATTTATCAGATGGATTTACCAACTGTTGAATAATCCACCTACTGGAACTATAACTTATGACGGGCAAACTACTTCCCGTTCGACAAATACAAAAGGCAACAAATATATATATCAAAACATTAAGAAAGGAAATACCAATCAGAATGAAAAACACCCGCTGCGGCCACATCGTGATAGTAGCAATGATAGTGATATAGCCAACACGGTAACAGCGTTGGAAGATGAAGTCAGCGCTGTCACATATACGACTAAATCTAATGCTTATGCAGAGAAAAAGCAAAATACCCGTTGATGAACCTTTGTATGAGTAAGAATCTTGCACTTAAATGCATCATACACACAAGAGAAGGACCGTACGTTTACATTGGAGCAACGTCTGATTCATTCAAGAATCGTTATCACAATCATGTCGCCAGCTCCAAGAAAATCAACATTCGACATCTTTGACTGATTTTGTGTGGAGACTTAAGGAAAATAAATCTAAATATGATCTAACTTGATCTAAAGCATGCACAACCGTATAATATCCTTTCCAGGAGATGTAGACTCTGTTCCGAGGAATTCTCGACTATTTTGCGGACCACTGAAAGACTGTCAAGATGTTTAGATACTTATAAATGCACTTTCGCACAATCTTTTCTACTCTAGGCACAAGGCCCGAAATTTTTAGGGAGAGGGCCAGTCGATTAGATCGACCTCTGTACGCAACTGGTACTTAATTTATCGACTCCGAAAGGATGAAAGGCAAAGTCGACCTCGGCGGAATTTGAACTCAGAACGTAAAGACAGACGAAACACCATTAAGCATTTCGTCCGGCGTGCTAACGTTTCTGCCAGCTCACCACCTTAAGGGAATTTCGCACAATGCAGTGAGAATGAATCTGAGTAATCGTTAACCAAATTAATAAACATAATTTACCTTAAGGTATGGATGAATTTACTGCAACCTCGCCGTTCTTATAAACACAAAGTATTTAATTCGCTGTGTGAGTATATGTGCGCCAAACCACGCAGGGCGTATGCTGATATGTTCGTGTAAGTTTGTACAAGCGTGTGCACTTGCGATATACAACCCAAATGAGGGCGTTTATTTATACACATCTGCTAACTGTTGCTTTTGTATACACATACGAAGAAGAAAACTTGTGGAGCAGAAGTTATTTTAATGAGATACATCTTGTAATCACCTGAGGAAACACATCTACACCGTCAGATACTCCTAAACCAGTTGTTCAATATATCACTCGTGAAGGATTCGATGCTAGATGGGTCGAAACAATTGTAGTGATCAATAAACATTCTCGTATCTTCTATCTTCCGTCTCTCTCTTTAATCAAATACTCAACAAATATTGGTGAAAGTCAACGTGCTTTACCGGTAAGCTACTCGGTGTTTACCATACGATTTATTATCTAATATATATATATATGTGTGTGTGTGTCTTTGTGTCTGTGCATGCCTGCTACCACCGCTTGACAACTTAGCGGTTCGGCAATAAAATAAATACCAGGCTTATAAAACAATAACTATCGTTCGACAAACATTCTTCAAGGCAGTGCGCAGGAATGGCCGTAGTCTAATGACCGGAACAAGTAAAAGTTGATAAAAGATACACTCACATACATACACACACGCACGCACACACACATACACGCGCGCGCACACAGACACACACGCACACACACACACACACACACACACATACACACATACACACACACACACACACGTCTTTGATCTTTTATTACATTAAATTGCGTAAGTAGATAATAAATGTGTATTAACCTAAATCTAAATACTTTGATCACAAAGTGGAATGCTCATAACTGGATCCCGTTTGATCTTCAGGGACTAAACACTGACACACATTCCCCTGCACTAATATCAATGTACATATAAAACTCATTTGTTTCTAACGTAAGCATAAGATTTGTTGAGAGGAGAAACAAATGCGTTTTTATGACACCGGTATCTTTGTCAATAGAGTGTTCCGAATAAAAAGAAAAGTTACAACCAAGGGTGTATATATATATATATATATATATATATATATATATATATGTACCCCCCCCCCCCCCCACACATGTATACGTACATACATACCCTCATATTCTATATATACAGGGGTTGGACAAAATTATGGAAACACCTAGCATCATAGCATCATAATTTTGAAATATCTATAGGCGTAGGAGTGGCTGTGTGATGAGTAGCTTGTTTACTAACCACATGGTTCCGGGTTCAGTCACTGCATGGCACCTTTTAGAGTTTAGAGTGGGGTAAAAATCTACAGAATTGGTCCCTAGAGCAGGGGAAGAATGTTATTTTTTCGGACGAGTCATCCTTTACCTTATTTCCGATCACTGGCCGAGTATACGTGTGGAGACAGTCAAAAAAAGCATTTGACCCAGACTGCCTTATTCCAACTATTAAACATGGAGGAGGATCTGTGATGATCTGGAGGGCTATATCTTGGAAATACGCTAGCCCAATGGTTTCCCTTCATGGCAGAATTAATAGTCAAGACTATTTAAGCATTTTACCTGAACAAATTCATCCTATGGGTGCCGAAATGTTTCCGGAGGGAAACGCAATCTTTCAGAATGATAATGCACCAATTTACATAGCTAAAGTTGTTACTGAATAGCACAAGGAACATTCTAGTGAAGTTGAACAGCTTATCTGGCCACCACAGTCCCCAGATCTCAATATTATTGAATATTTATAGTGCATTTTAGAAAAACAAATAAGGAGTCGATATCTTCCATCATCATCATCATCACTACAAGACCTGGAGACTGTTTTAGCTGAAGTATGGACAAAACTTCCTTTGGAAACAATTCAAACTTTGTACGAGTCCATACCCCGTTGAATTCAAGCTGTAATTACTGCCAAAGGCGGGCCTACCCCATATTAAAATTAATTTATTTGAAATTTTAAGGTGTTTCCATTATTTTGTCCATCCACTGTATATATATATATATATATATATATATATATATATATATATATATATATATATGAGGATCTTACTGCTCTTTCATAATTCTTGTTCCAGTGCCATATAACTGTTAATCCTTGTGTCATTAAAACAATATAAGCCAAATAACACGAGGAATATCATTTCACAAACGTGCAAAAAAAAAAAAATCACACTTACTCTCACGTACCCCACAAAATATCCACACATACGTAGACATTTCTTGAAACCATGTTATCAGCATTTAACAAGTTTAGAGTTCCATTAATCTTAAATTCACTTGTAACTGACAGTAGCACAGCACCAGGCCACTATATTCTAGCAGTTGTCGATATTTGGGAATGTAAAATATAAAATATATAATTTCAGAAAGGTATTAAAACTTGAGCTAAATAGAGTGCTAATGCAGAGTTGAATGTTGATATTTACAACCTATCCTTACCAGATATAAATGTATGTGTAGAATAACTCTATATATCATGAAGTTATGTTGAAGAGATTTTTTTTATACCTAACGTAACTTCTGAATCTGATGACATTCCCTTTTATTAATTAAATTGCGAACGTTCAATAAAACTAACCCAAAATGTACATACAATCTCCCACAATCTCGTGTTTCAAATCTACCTAATAAATAATTAATATAGCCAAATATCAGTTATTGGATTTAGGACACACCTAATTTACCATCCGAATTAATTGAAAGCATTGAACACAACTGATTAATATTTTCTGTATGCTCAAGGGCCTTTGCTTGTGAGAGAAATAATTTAAGAATTTTAATAATTCTTGTCAGCAGGCGAGAAAGGTGATTGTTTAATTTCTATACCTGCTCATACATACCCTGATAGATTTATGTCAGAAAACAACAGCAATTAAAACAGAGAGAAAATCGGTTTTATTAGAAACGTAAGGAGACTTTTAACAGAATGTTTCGACTTCCTAGAGAGCAATAACAATCGAATCGTTTAGCAACCAGAATCGAGTACCTCGATAGCCATATAGCAATCATCAATCAATTGATCTTGAAACATACTTGTAGAAAGGAAAGTAAAAATTTCTAAGAATTTACGAAAGTGCCTTATTCGTCATTGCTAACATTAAGTGACATCTTCAAGCTTGAAGCTTATACAAACTTACAGAGTCGTACAAAGGTACATAAACTGTGTTAATAACTATCATCTGTATTACTAGTTATAATCCGTATTATTAGTTATAGAATACATATAAAATAAGATGCTTTTTTTTGCATTGTCGTAAACGATATAGTAGAGTGTTTATACTTTACATACATTGATACAAATGCAAACATAAATAAACTGTTACCAACACTCATACAGATATACACAACACACACACATGCTAAAAGCAAGTTAGAAAATCATAAAATAAGTCGATATGATGCATCAGTTTTTAAAGTTGTTGATTTTTTAGGACGACCCTTGTGATACAAGAAGGACAATTATAATGTTATATCTTCAAAGATTTTGGGTAGGAGTTTAAAACTTCTATATAACTCTTAGGTACCGTTAGAAGATTCAACTCTGCTGCAGTTGATTAGGCTAGATCTCTTGTCTGAGAATAACACACTCTGCTCCTTCAATGAGTTTGAAATCCATAGAAACGACCATAGATGTTATCCTTCGTTCCCTAACCAAGCCACATGAATATCAATCAAAATACTTCTGATTACTGGAAATTCTTAAAGCTTTAATAAACTTGGAACTCTTCGAACTTCATATCCTAAAGATATGTTCCTAAACTTTCATTGTTAGTTAACAGTAAGAAAAAAAAAAATCAATCAGTACAAAGATATGAGGAAACATTTCGAAGAGAAAAAAAGTTCTTCTTGATAAACATGTGAATTAACGAACGTATATACTATCACCAAGAGGTTTAAGAATTTACTGAATTAGAGAAAATCACGAAAAGTAATTTTATCATATTCAGTAACAGAAGCAAAACCTCAGAATTTAAAATCAGTTTCAAAGTAAACACGGAAACAATCACGCTTAGTTCATTGAAACGTTAGTGAGACATAAATCCTTGTTAGAAACGTGACTTAAAAAGAGTTATACGAATTGTTGAATGTATATTGGCAGTTATGATGCTACCAGATCGGTATATAATATTGATTTCGAATTTTTGCACAAGGCCAGTAGTTTCAAGGGAGGGGATGAGTTGATTACATCGACCCTAGTACGCAACTGGTACTTATTTCATCGACCCCTAAAGGATGAAAGGAAAAGTCGACCTCGGTGGAATTTGTACTCAGAATGAAAAGACGGACGAAATGCCTTAAATATTTTGCTCGGCGTGCTAACGGTATATATTAGTGTATGGTACTAGGAAGAATGGATGCCATAATATACTTGGTACTGATATATCAAAAATCTTTTAAAAAATATTTACCTAAGCCAGTTGACAAAGTTAGCAATATTCGAGTGGCCTTTAAAGTAGTCACTCAGCATGCTAGAAATAGCAACCAAATTTCACTTGCATCCTATCCTCTTAAGAAATAGAAAGATGCATCGGATAATGTGGCACTAAATGTAGGTTCTGAAAAGAAAACACTGGATAATCGCCATCATAAAATATACTGAGTGATAGTCGATCTCGGGCAAAATAGCAGCAGATGCAGCAGCAGCAACAACAGCAGCAGTAACGGCAGCATCAGCAACGGCATCTTCATCATTATCATCATCATCCTCCTCCTCCTCCTCCTCCTCCTCCTCCTCCTCCTCCTCCTCATCATCATCATCATCATCATCATCATCAGCAGCAGCAGCAGCAGTAGCAGCAGCAACTTCTACTATTGTGTCCACTCACGAATGAGAATCTATGCGGTCGCTTGACGCGCTAGAAATAGCAGCCAAATTCCCTTCGAATCTCAGACTACCATCGTAAAATCTTGGAAGGCATTAGATGACGTTAGTTATACATATCCTTAAAAATACGAGATGGTCACAGCTGGAACGATTAGATTATTTGTCTGATCGACAAGAGTTAACCTGAGTGTAACAAGAACAATAAAAACTACATCTCTAATCCTAATACCTCGTCCCGTTGCTACTCCTGCTGCTGGTACGATGTTGACGAGTCCTCGCCTTGCTAGAAGTAACGCCCAATACTGTCGAAAATCAAATCCTACTTAGAAAAGAGAAAAAGCGACACATTGCATAATGTACGACTTGTTTAATGAAAGAACTGATTTGGACAACTGCTACTGTCTCAAAACTGACATAGAATTTGGTATAGTAAGATTACTTTAGCAGCTGGATAGAATGAAAGTATATTACTTATATCCGAGATACGTATTACAAAAGACCTGTTGTAAGATATTTTTCTGAGAGGATCTAAGGCGTATCCATCCATCCATCCATCCATCTATCTATCTATCTATCTATCTATCTATCTATCTATCTATCCATCTACCTATATATTTTTCCTTTAAATTCATTTGGTTAGCGATATGACAGGGCTTCTTTGTTTAAATCAATGCAGTTTCATACTGTGGAATATATTTGTGCACACCTGCAGGTGCAT
Source organism: Octopus bimaculoides (assembly GCF_046866305.1). NCBI lineage: Eukaryota > Metazoa > Mollusca > Cephalopoda > Octopoda > Octopodidae > Octopus > Octopus bimaculoides. Next base: position 35,171,323 of record NC_142942.1, read on the forward strand.
GTATAGATATACTTGTAGTCATTTAATGGCTATTCGTGTATGTTTAGTACAAGAGAGCATGTTATAACTCATGTGTCTGCATGAATGTCATATATACACGTGACTGCTCGGTTATGTTTATTCTCAAAACAGATAAAGAATCGCTGGAATTCTTCACAAACTTCACCTGTATACAGTCGACGAATTAAGTAAGATGACTAAGCTTACTTTGTTTTTCTTCCATAGAAACTCTCAGAATTTCCAGGATATTATGAAAATCTCTTGTTACACAGCCCTGTATATATGACAACTGGTGTGAAAGAGAACCTAAGACCCAGATACAAGAGCTTTAAGTTCAGCATTACTTCATAAATGCTTTCTTTCCTAAAATGTTCCCATAATTTTAGATAAGTGGATCTCTTCCCAACAGCAGATCTTTCGCTCCTTCTTCTTTGTGTTTGAATTGTATCGCTGCTTTTATTGAAATTTTACAACAGTGTTTTTTATGTTTATGTTTAAAGTTGTGGATACATTATATTTCTGGTTTGCCTTTTGCATCACCACTGAGACAATCCTTCTTATGAACATCTTTGTAAATAGTTTTGGCAACACTATCATGTCTGATGGGATACTGAAACATTGAGAACCTTTTTGGTTTTTGGCACCTGCTGTTGATGTAGAAAGGTTTGAAGGTATCTTTGTCTCTTTTCTTGATTAGGTATTAAGTAACTGTTTTCTGTTCTTCAATATGGATGACATATTCATTTGGGTTGGGTGTTGTATGTCTATCGCAGGTCCAGGAGAGGCCACACTCCCTGTCAATATTGTTGGTGTAATCTGGCTTACAGCATATATACTCATTCATATCTTAAACCTGATATGATGAATAGTCTGCAAGTCTCTGTTAAGTATGTTAGCCAGCAACAAGCTTAGAACACCTGTAGACTCAGAATACCTATTTAAGAGTTCTTAAAACATTCCCAAAGTGTTATCTTCGCCGTTCTGAGTACATCATCTGATGTACTCATTTATGCGTTATCTGAACGGCTCGATGTGGTAGATTCGTATTGATTTGATGCTCTTGTTATCAACTTCCGTTTATAGGGATCCTATGAATATCAGTGTTCATGAAGTTATTTCTAGTGGTAGGTAATATCTTCCTAGTATCAATGTCCAAGTTGCTAATATTTTCAAACATCTAGTCTGGCGTTGCCACTGTCAAGCCTTATGGAATATGGTTTTACCGAATGCAGACACCTCTGATTTTCGCATTTTTTGAAATTTGTTGCGTATGTCTTATCTTCCTGATTGGAGTTTTAGAGTCTATTTTGGCCGGTCACCTGCTCGGTTGAAAGGTTGTAAAGAAAAAATATTTTTCTAAAAAGAGGTAGTTTCATTACACAGTATGCAATGATATACTTCTGAAATTTTAAGAAGTTTTGTAAATTTTTCTTTATTGTTTCAGATACCATACTATATCGTATGAAATATGGAGTTAACAAATTCATCGAGGTCAGTTCATACACATCTCCTCACTCCAATAATAATGAGTATAAGTCTTATTGAATATTGTAGGTACTGGACATGCTGACTCTTTGTTAAATATACATTGATATATTGATTCTCTTGAGTTTTTCTAACAATCTTCCTGTCAAGTGGGTAACCGACTTCCAAACTAGAAGAGATTATTATTTCGTGGTTCTTAACATCTATATCATATCGGAAGTGTGTTAGCTTGTTTACTGTTTTTAGTCATTGGTTCCGCTAATATTCTTTCAAACCATTCAGCGTTATTTGTTACATTTCCTTACTGTTTCAGATTGATAAGGCTACCACATCGTGACGTTTATGTATGTATGTATGTATGTATGTATGTATGTATGTATGTATGTATGTATGTAGTGTGTTTGTGCGTATGTATACATGTGTGTATGTATATGTATGTATATATATATATATATATATATATATATATATATATATATATATGTATCTTTGCATGTAAGTATTTCTGTTTTACTTCTATGAATTCCTACTATAAGCAAAGAACCGCTTTCTAATATAGACATAAAGTTCCATCGCAAGACTATGGATAACAAATATGCTGTTACATATTGAACTTTAGAAAATATGTTTCATATTTTTACTGTTCCACCTGCATATTATATTTTGTAAAGTGCCTATTCATTGGTAATTATCTTTGCCTGGCGCACGCAATATATATATATATATATATATATATATATATATGTCTGTTTGTCTGTTTATCTGTATGCGAGTGTATCTATGCATGCATAAATATATGCATGTGTGTAAATATCTGTGCATGTATGCATGATTTGAGACCTAAGCTAAGACATTAGAAATGCGATTTGCTGATATTGATATCTAGATTAATTTTATCAAATGATGGTTGTGAAGATTACTTTTCATATTATGAAATACGTTACTTATATTCCTACTCATGGTTTACAGGCTTTCTTTTAGTCTCAGCCCCACTCCGAGTTCCCCACTTCCATAAAAATGTACGCTCTACCAAGAACGGACAAGCTTATCATACAGACAGACAGGCACGCACGCACACACATCCGAGGGAAGTCAAAAGTTTATATGCACTTTCACGAAAACTTTCTTTAGCTTGCCCGCACTGCCTTCAGTGCTCATGTTCTAAATGGTGGTACACTTTTGGTTACGTGACCGAGGTTTGACCTTGATCGCTCTAGTTTTCTTTCTTATGTTACAGAGTGGACTCGTGTGCTGGAGTTTTGTCCTGATGAAACAAGACCCTTTTGTTAGTTTTCCTGGCCATTTGGTAGTTTTCCTGGTCTTGGTAGCCTTTTGTAACTGCCTCAGCAAGTTGGCATGGTACTATCAGTTAATGGTGTGGCCCTTTTGAAGAGAGTCAAACAAATGCCTTTTACACCACCCAAAAACTGGGGCCATCATCTTCCCTACAGATGAAACGATCACGAACTTGCTTGGAGCAGGATTGTCTTTTTGTCTCTGGATCCGAGTGATGAATCCAACACATCCTGGCATAGGAAAAATTCAAGGAAACCAGCTGGATCTGTCTGAAACAATGTCAGATTTTCCCATGATGTGACCAGCCTGGTGCTATTTTGATAAGGTGTCAGAAGACGTGACACAATTGAGCAGAAACGTTCGTCATGCCAAATTTACTGTGCAGAATATTCTCAACTCTCAAGGGATATGCTAATAGCATTGGCTATTTGATTTATAGTCAGTCGCCTCTCATCCATCAGCATGTAGTGAATACGGATAATGTTTTCCTCAGTGGTGGCAGTTGCAGGACGTCCAGAGTCTGGGTCATCTTTAAGGCTTTCTTTCCCGCCTCTTATATTCGGCTGCCCAATTTTGTATTGTTGATAAAGCTGGAATGGCATCCCAAATACCACGAAAGCAAATTTTCTCAATTTTCAAGCGAAGTCGCTACCACATACTTTCGATGTCTTCTTTGAACAGTCAGATGTCAGTGTGTCAGGAAAAAAACAAAAACAAAACAAAAAACAAAGCAGAAATCAATGCAGTTATTAATGAGATGAGTTGAAATTAATGCATGCACGATTTGACAGCTCTAGCATCACTTCTCCATACTCCGCCAACGAACTTTTCAGCTCATGCTCGTACGTCCGAGTCAATTTTTTTCCAATCTTCGTGAAATCTTTTGTAGATATCTGTAAAATTACATTGTCAGTGGATTAGGTATTATTCTTTGCTCATGGGATTCAAAATAAGAAGCGACTAACGTAGCAGGGTGAAACATCTGATAAAATACAAATATCTCCCCTATTGCTTGTTATCAGTGTGTTGTTTTAACAAGAATTCAATTCTGTACGTATACTTATTATAAACATAGTAAATTAAGACAAGCTCTTCTAATCTTTTGAAAACATGGTTCTCTGAATTTCGAAATAAACACCGCCATCAGGACTACTTGCAACACCAACAAAACTTCAGTTACAACAAGATAATCTCCCTCATGAGCAACAGTATTAGCAGGAGTAGCAGCAGCAGCAACACAGCAGTAACCATCAACCACAATAAAAGCAACATGAAAAGTAACAAAATATAAACTATCAATAATAAAAGAAATAAATTATTAAAAACAAAAAGCAAAAAAAGAAAAAAAGGAAAACGAAACAAAAAATAGACAACAAAATATGTCTTATAATTCGGAAGTAATTTTCAACTGAAATAATGGTTTCCTTTATTTTCTCTTTTATGCATCAGTTTTGCTAAAGAAGAAAGCGAGATCACCTGTTGTATAATGAAATACGCATATTGTAATTATTGAAGTAAATAACTTGTTATTTTATTATTTTGTTTTAACCAATATTTGTTTGAGATCCAGCGGTGATTTTTTAAATAGAGCTAATGGCTTCTTCTAGAATTTGTGACGTCGTTTGAGTTAATGCATTGGTTGATTATGGAAATATGAATGTCTCTTCCTGTTAAGTCTATTCCATACATGCATTCATAAAATAAACGTAAATACATATTTAGGCATACATCTATGTGTACTTCCTTGATATTGATGTTGTTGTTTACCCTAGGTAGACGCATATCTAGAAACCTTATGATGGAAAGTGTTCCACCCGTGTCTATCCCACCTTTTTGTATGTTAATTACTACATTTTCCAAGGTTGTATTCCTTTCTTTTTTCTCCAAATAGTAGGGCGTGATTTAAGGAAAATTTAGCTGCAAGTTTTGGCTGCATTGAAGTCTTCTTGTTGGTTCGATACACATTGCCTATGTGATTATAACCTACTTACCTACGTACGTACGTATGTACCTACCTACTTACCCACCCACCTACGTACGTACATACGTACGTACGTACGTACCTACCTACGAACCTACGAATGTACGTACGTACGTACGTACGTACGTACCTACCTACCTACCTACCTACCTACCTACCTACCTACCCACCTACCTACCTACCTACCTACCTACCTACATAATACATACATACATACATACATACATACATACATGCATACGTACGTAGTGGGCGACAATGCTTTTCTCAGTATGACCGCATCTCGGGCGCAGATAGCACTTCTTAAAGAGCAGAAGAAATGGAGGGCGCAGGTGTCGGTAGAGAATGATGATGGCCCCCGTTGACGTTACATCTACGGAGTGCCTCATAAGGGAGGTAATTACAGAAGTGGCAGTGTTTCATCAGCGCAGACGCATGTGATAGGATAATCGCTGAAAAGACTACGACTACTAGTAAAACATCCACTGACTGCGACTATAAGAAACTCCTGTGCGCGAAAAATAATTGTATTGAATAAATCGTGCAAAGAGCTACATTTACTTTTTAAACAGAATGTATTTTACTCCTGGTGAATCAAAATTGGTTGGGACGATTAGGTCCTGAACAACCATCTGATTGTGAATGTGAGTATCTTTTTTCTGGACAAATGTTCTGACAAGAACTTAGAGTACATCACTTCCGAAGTAGTTTAAACGAGCTCGTTCATCATATCGAATGTTTCTATGTCCCAGCATACTCATACATACACACACACGTATATACATACATACATACACGCATACATGAATACATACACGCATACATACACACATATACATACATACATACACACATGCATACATACACGCATACATACACGCATACATACACACTTACATGCATACATACATATACACATACATGCATACATACACACACACATACATACACATACAACCATACATACATATACATACAGGCATACACATACATATACGTATACATAAACATACGTACATACACACATGCACACATACACGCATACATACATATATGTATACGTACATATACACATACGTACACATACAAACAACCATAAACGTACACACATACATACACATACACATGCATACATACATACATACACATACATACACATACATACATGCCTGCATACACACACACATACACAAACAAACATAGTACATACATGCGCATACATACATGCATGCACATACACATCCATACTCAAATATACACATGCATACATACAGAAAGCGATCAGAACACATTACCCATCAATCCACAGATATTGGGCTGAAATTTAATCAACCCAAACGTGGTAAAACGAAAAAAATGTAATCTGCAGAAAAAAAAAAGAACAACAAGAAAAAAAACAAACTAAACACGGGTCCCTTAGCGACAAAGACATTACGGACAGTATGAGATTCTTATGGGAAGAAACACTGCAAAGAAAGCATAATAGTTAGAACTAGTCTCCAACTAGCCATATCGCTCACTTTACATTTACAATTCTTATCTAACAGATATAGTCTATGCGATTGATCACAAGAACTTAGCGAGATGGAAGTAAAAACTGGGGAACTACTCTGTTTTAATGAGATTTCAACTTCAGCTGATATTTTTTTGTCCATTCTTTTATGATTTACTTGTTCCAGCAATTTCTCTGCGGCCATACTTGGGCACCGCCTTGAAGTTGAACAAATCCACTCCAGGACTTAATTTTGAAGCCTAGTACTAATTCTATCAGTATCTTTTGCCGAACCACTAAGTTCCGGGATGTAAACACACCAGCACCGGTTGTCAAGTGGTGGTGGTGGCGATAAACACAGATACAAAGACACAGACACACACACACACACACACACACACACACACACACACACACACACACACACACACACACACACACACACACAAACACACACACATCTATATACACGACGTGTTTCTTTCAATTTCTGTCGACAAAATCTATTCACAAGGCTTAAACGTGGATGCTCTGTTAAAACAAACTATGCTGCAGTAGTTACCACATGAGCTCTCATATGGGCTTTTGATGCAAAATGCATTGTTGTTTATATCGCTAGCGGGGTAATAAATCCCCGCTACCTCAAAGGCGAGACCGCCACATCACGTGATTTCGACCTTCTTTATTTTGTCAATGATGGACGCTCGACCGCTAGAGATGGCAGCGATTCATCACCTCACCAGCGATATATAGAATATTGATAGGAGTATCCTAGATTTCGTTCCCTTTCAAGACATTAAGTTATTTGCCTTTCACCTGCTGGACAGTGTGTTTCAGAGTTTCTTGATTTAATCTGGACACTATGCTGGTCATATCTTAATAATTTCCCTTGGACGTGGCTTACTGGTTAGGGTATTCGCCTCACGATCGTTAGCCTGTGAGTTCAATTTCTGAAGCGTTGTGTCCTTGAGCAAGACACTTTGTTTCACGTTGCTCCAGCCCACCCAGCTGGCAAAAATTAGTATCTCTATTTCAAAGAACCAGCCTTGCTACATTCTGTGTAACGCTGAATCTCCCTGAGAACTACGCTAAGGGTACACGTGTCTGTGGAGTGCTCAGCCACTTGCACGTTGATTTCACGAGCAGGCTGCTCTGTTGATCGGATCAACTAGAAACTCGTTGTCGTAACTGACCGAGTCCCGTATACACCACACCCCACACAAGTATATACATCATACGGATTTTATAAACATTAAGAAAAACTTGAAATAGTTCTTCTTTGGTAGAGTGGATCTCGAAGCACATAAAACCATATATAATAGGACTACATTCGACATTTTCTATCCTAAATGGTTATTCAACTCAATATTTACATTTGTATTGCTTATAGCTTTATGTGCGTCCAGATCCACTGTTCGAAAAGATATATATATATATATATATATATATATATATATATATATATATATGTAAAGGTAAGATCCAAGGATCAAGGTGTAGGAAGTTAGTAAGCTTCGAGCAGTTCGTAAGAGGTGTAGAACACTTTCAGGAGCAATAGTGGTTTATTCCCGCAAAAGGGTGTAAATGTTTCCCATAACGACGTTCGATAAGCTGAAAAAAGGTATTTTGTCGATCATGGTTAGCAGTTGCGATTGCTGTGTATGCGAATACACATGGAAATAATATCATTAGACATGATAACTATCATAAACTACATCCGGCCGAAGATATATAAAGATATCTTCTTTATATAATGTTTTAAATAATTCTTTATTAAATTTCCTCTTACATTGCAATGTCAAAGACTTACCTCTATGCTATTTCCACCTCTATCTTTTATATATAAAAGTTTGATTTGTATCGATCTCTAACCTTTTTGCAACTGTATATAAATATATATAAATATATTCAGATATATATATATATTCATATATATATAAATATATATATGAATATATATATATATATATATATATATATATATATATATATATATATATATATATATATATATATATATGCGAGTAAAAATAAATACAAAAATGGTGGGGTTTTTTGTATGATTGTGTATAGAGGAATATATTATTTTGTTTAAATGAGTTCCAACACTGTCTGTTTTTTATGTTTTATTTATATTCCTGCAGAACCAATGTGGGGTATAGAATATGGAATATACAATATATAATATAATATACAATATATAATATAAAATAAAATAAAATAAAAATGGATGGCACCATTGAAAGAAAGTATTGAATGGAGATGAAATATTGAGTGTTCAATATAAAGGATCAAATATATAAATATATAAATATAAATATATAAAGGCGACTCGAGTTTCAGGGCTATTTCCCTTCGTCATGGCCGGTATGACAGACTTTTTTAAAGGAATTTCTCCTATGTTCATTCACTCGAGATCGGTTCCGGTGTATGTTTATTGAAGTAGTTTGACTTTAGAATCTCCTTACAACGTGTGGCTTTACTTATGATAATAACACTTGATATAATAATGTATTTCATATATAAGGGAAAAAAAATATTTTGTATTAATGTATTCTTTAATCGGTATTGCACGCTGGCTATTTGATAAAATCTTATATAGATTTTATCCTTATATCCCCCCCCCCCACACATACATACACATATAGACATAAATATATGTACATACTTACATCTATAGTATATATATATATATTCAACTTTACGATGAAAGTAAACAAAGTTTTAATTTCTTTTATTTTAAGAAGCGTTGAGATGTATTGTAAGAACAGAAATAAATTTATTTCTCAAACGCGTGATAATGCTATAAATAGCATGATCAGGATAAATTATCCATGTAATGCAGAAAAATACGTTGCCGGCCAGCCATGAGACTCGAACTCACATCTATATATATACACGTATAGATGTATGTACATATACGTATGTATATACGTATTTATATATTATCTATATACATATATATATATATATATATATATATATATATATATATATATATATATATATATAATATATATAAACATATATATACATATACCTATATAGATGTATGTATATATATATATATATATATATATATATATATATATATATATATAAATATATATATATATATATATAACGTGAGAGAGTTAGGGGTTGGGGGTTCAACCCACTAAGGGATAGTATCTATCCAGTATACTGCTGGGAGGGTACCCAATTATTGCTACACTAGTGCTATCCTAGGTGCAATCAATTGGAGCGGGTTAAAGTGGAGGTTTTACCCAAAATTTGTGTAACAATTAGAAAATGGAGGATAATATGCTGAACCCAACTACTTGCAGACGGTGTATCCCGTTGAATTCATTAATTTAATTCATAGCAAAAGTGACAAAAAAGGAAGAAAAGAAAAAGAAAGAAAGAACCAAAGCACAGGTGTCCATGGCAGACTATGTTATTTTGCCAACATGGTTTACATATAGAAGTACAAAGTACATAAGGAATTAGAGGATGAACAGAAGTTTAATCCTACAGCTGTTTCGGCCTAGTTTTAGCAAGCCCCATTCTACCCGAATATATATATATATATATATATATATATATATATATATATATATATATATATATATATATATATATATATATATATATATATATATATATATATATATATATATAAAATATATATATATGTAAATATATATATATATATATTGATTTGATTTGATCTAGTTACAGCTCATGAGCTGTGACCCTGCTGGGCCACGCCATTTGGTGTTGCTACATAATTTTACTTCACTAATTCTTTTTAGAAATTGACATTTGGTTCATGAGGGAGTTTGATGCCTCCGCCTCATCTGCACCTTCTGCTGTGAAGTTGGTTCATCTGGGACACTTGACAGTAATAGGTCCAGTTTCATTTTGAAGGCACCTACATCCACCCCATGTAGGTCACTCAGGTCCTTCGGGAGGATATTGATGAGCTGTGGTCCCCTGAAACCCAGGCTGTTGCAATATCTTGTCCTATATATTGATGGCAAATTTGGAGTCGTTGCCGCTATGCAGTGGCGCCCTGTTCTAGCATTTTTGTAACTCTCGATGCCGAAGTTTGGGATAAGTCCCTCTAGGATCTTCCAGATGTATATTATGGCATATCTTCTCGCCTACGCTCTAACGAATAGAGTCTTAATCTCTTGAGTCTTTCCCATGATGCATAGAGGCTATCTTCTTCGTGTAGCTTCGTTAGAGTGCCTCAAATTCTGCAATTAATTTGATACTAGTTGGTGACCACCGCTGAGAGCAATAGTCAAAGTGGCTTAGGACAAATGTCCTCCAGAGGACCATCATGGTTTCCCGATCTCTTGTTGTAAAGGTTCTAAGAATCCATCCAGTTAGCCGCCTGCATTTCATTAGCAACTTAGTAACATGCACATGAAAGGATGCATTTTTACTCATGTAACTACCCAGGTCTCGCACTGACTGTGTCTCGTGGATTGCAATCCCTCCAGATCCAGTGTATTTAATTGGTATTGCAGTTAGTTTTGCATGCTGATAGCACAAGGCTTGAGACTTTTCAGCATTAAACTGCATGCTATTCTTTTCAGACCACTTGTATATTTCATCCAGCTCAGATTGCAAGTGCATAGTGTCTTCAGGTTCTATATCACCTATAAGACTTTTGTATCATCTACATATTTTGTGATCGTAGCTCTCTGTGTAGCCGAGAGCATATCTGAGAGGGCCATTATGAACAGTAATGGTCCCAAAACAGTGCCTTGCGGAACATCGCTCACTATTTGCATGTCATTGGCAATTGCGTATCAGTGGCAATACTATCCAACATTGGAAGAAAAAACAGATGGCATGTTAGATGGGATGCAGTCTATTTGCATTGAATTAATAAATAACAATTGATGTAAATCAATTCTTGTTCATCAGTACTTCTGCATTTTCTGTTTTCTTTAAATCTTGACTCTTGATAAACCCATCTTTATCCTTGTCTTTATCTATAACTTATGAACATAATATGATTGCATATGTATGCCCATGGTTTAATATAGGTAATATACCGGTAGTGTAATGGATACTTCTATCCCTTAGACGGTTATTTTAACCTCTAACTCAACTAAACTTATATATATATATATATATATTCTTTTGTTATTTTACCTGCTTCAGTCATTTGACAGCAGCCATGCTGGAGCACCCCAGGACGTATTCTTTGTAACCCTAGTAATTATTCTCTCGGCCTCTTGTTCCGAATCGCGAAGTTACGGCGATATAAACACACCAACATCTGTTGTCAAGCGATGGTGAGGGAACAAACGCAGACACACAAACATATACATACACATACGACGGATTACTTTCAATTTTTGTTCACCAAATCCACTCACGGTGCTTTGGTCAGCCAGAGGCTATAGCAGACAGTGCAACGCAATGGAATTGAACCCAGACGCCTGAGGTTGGGAAGGAAGCTTATTACATTTATATTTATATATCTTTGTACACACACACACACACACACACACACACACACACACACACACACACACACACACACACACACACACACACACACATTTCATTTTGCATTTCGTTTGCAAGATTCTTTACGTGAATTTGTGTGTTGAAGAATATTTCATTTTGCTGGGGAGAATCATTCTCTTTTAGTGCCTTATTATTTAGCACACTTACCGGTTCAATTTCCACTGATTTACTAATATATTTTTCTGTAAAATTTTCGTTGTGCCTTGCAGCGTTTTAATAGTCGTTCACTCTGTCCGTTATTAGAGCTGCATTTTTTTGTTTGTTTGTTTGTGCGCTTGTGCATATGTATACACATATGTATGTATGTGCGTGTATGTGCGTGTATGCATGTATGTGTATGCATTTATATATGCATGCATGTGTGTACGTAATGATGATGAGAGGCTTGACTGATGAATCGAAAGCGACAAATGTCGCTTTCTGTGTTTCCACTGTCCGCATGCTTTCACTGTCATCCGTTGCATTCTTGTTCTGCTTTTTTGGGGATAATCTTTGTAAGCCTAGTACTTATTCTATCGGGGATGTAAATGCACCATCAGTTGTCAAGTGATGAAAAGGGGGACAAACAGACAGACAGACAGACACACAGACACGCGCAGACACACACACACACACACACACACACACACACACACACACACACACACACACACACACACACACACACACACACATACACACAGAGTCTTAAAATTGCCAAAAACATTCATTTATTTGTACCATTTACATCTGATTGTTTTTCATAAATTCTATCTAGGTAATATCTCAACAAATTGAAGTGTGTTTATGTGTATGTGTCTGAGTGTTCGTGCGTGTGTATGTGCGGGTATGTGTGTGCGTGTGGGTGTATATATATATATATATATATATATATATATATATATACATACACATATCTTTATATTATATATGTAAGAACATATGTATACACACACACATGTATACACACGCACATACACATATATTTGTATATATCTATATGTATGAGAATATAGTGAATAGGAAGTATCTTGTTTCAGAATATTATCGCATATACCTAAAGTCATGTATTTCGTTTTGGTTATACGGCATTTAAAATACCAGTGCCATTAATTCCCTGTACTTGCCAGACTTATCTCATTCTAAATAACTAAGCATCTTCACAGTACAAAGAAATATAATCTTGAGACTAAATTTTTATTACATCCTCTATTAATAGTACCATCTGTATTCCAGTGAAATAGCCAAAATACTAGCTACTGTTTATATTCTGAAAGTTCATATTCATTTCTGATGAAATACCATTCTATTGCATTTTGACAACCGTAGGTATTAATAAGTACATATTTAAAAGCTATTTATTTAGCAATTGTTACTTTGGATGCATTTTTAATATTTCACTATTTTAAACATCTTATTTTTCATTTGCAATGACATTCCAGCAGTCTGACACAACGTACAAAGTTTGACATTGTATTCCCACCGTGCGCTTTTCATATATACATATAACGATATATATATATATATATATATATATATATATATATATATATATATATATATATATATATATACACACACATTTATATAAATATAAAATACAAAAATGGGACAAGAACGCAAGACATCCAGACAGACGATACAAAGAAAACAAGGACGGGTCATTCGGAGTTTTCTTTCCTTAGTCGAGTTCCAGATTATCTTTGCAATTTCGGCTGGTTATACTCGACATTGCTCCAACCTGGCCTGCCTCAAAGAAAAACTAAGCTAAGAGCACTGGATTCCTTGGAATATATATATATATATATATATATATATATATATATATATATGGATCCAACACTCCTTGTACGCGTCACAGCATCTGCCGATAGTCTTCTCGGCACTTTCGATAATTGCCTCCTTGAACTTCCTAAAGCAGCCGTCGATGTCGACCTCGTCCATTTCTGCGAGATGTCTGAATCGGTCTCTCAATTCCAACTGGAATTGATTGACTGTCCTTCGGTCTTTAAATTTCTCCACTGTACAGGGGCGGGGCGACTTTTTACGAGCAGCCGGCAAGCACCTCAATCGAAGCCGACACTTCGCGAGGCGGAGGTAATGATCAGAATCCACATCTGCTCCCCGGCACGTCCGCATGTCCAGAGGGCTGATCTCCATCGCTTACTAATACAGACGCAGTCGACTTCGTTAAAGGTCGTCGATCATCCGGTGATCAATACGTTTTCTTGTGGATCCTTTTGTACTCGAAGTAAGTGTTTCCGATCGTCAACCCATTTGTTGAGCAGAACGAGACCAATCGATCGCCGTTGCCGCTAGTATCGAACCATGTATCAGGTGTTAGATATCCTGACGACTTTGATCCAACACCGTTATAGTAAGGTGGTCAGCTTCTCCGCGGTCAGTTTGAACATGTCGGTTTGGCCCTGCCGTTTTTGTAGCACTGAGGTTTTAACGGGGTCGGGTCGCTGGCCCGACGCCCAACCTCCATCCTTTTGCTGCAGGGCTTGGGAACGAGATGTGGAAAAGGGGTGCCCATCAAGTACAAGAATGGGAAGACGTTACTGTTGGTCGAAGATCAGGCGACAAGATGGGTCGAACACTTTAAGGAGACGCTTAATCAGCCAGCCCCTGCGGACCTCTTTGCCCTTAATCCACCGATCCCCGACAACGATATGGCAGTGCACACGGGTGAGATCACGACGGCCGAGACGGTGGCGGCGATACGGCTCCTGATGAACACGGTGCCGGGACTGGATATGGTGGCGGCGGAGGTGATGAAACACCCGTCGAACATCTGACGGCCCTCGTAAATGTATGCTGGGTAACAGGCCGAGTCTCACAGGATTGGCAACGGGGGGTGGGGGGATCGTCAAGCTCCCAAAGAAAGGAAACCTCGCCGATTGCAATAATTGGAGAGGCATTACGCTTCTATCTGTCCCCGGAAAGGTCTTCTGTATCGTCCTCTTAAGACGGCTGCAATGGGTGGTGGATGAGAAGCTCTGAGAAGAAAAAGCCGGTTTTCGATGCGGACGGTCGTGCAATGAACAAATATTCACCTTGCGCAATATTATCGAACAAAGCCTGGAATATCAGCAACGGCAATCAATCATTTTCATTGATTTTGTCAAGGTATTCGACAACGTACACCGGAGTTCGTTGTGGTGCATCGCTCGTGACTTCGACATTTCCGAGCGTTTCGTCGACGCTTTTCGGAATCTTTACCGCGAGTCTAGGTGCTGCGTTCGAACGGAGACGGGCTACACCGAGTACTTTGCCATTGAGACCGGTATAGGGCAAGAGTGCAATCTATTTCCTCCCCTATTTCTTATGGCCATTGACTTCGTCATGCGTGGGGCGATGCGTTAAAGCGGTTTCGGGATTCCGGGGTGTGGGCCGGGGCGCCTGACTAACTTCGACTTCGTCGATGACATCGCGCTCCTCGGTGCGACGACGAATGTCATTCGCACAGTGACAGAGATATTGGAACTGGAGGCGGCCAAGATCAGACTCCGCATAAGTGCAAACAAGACGAAGAAATGAGGATTGGATATGTTGATGGGAACAACAATAGCATCCCCTTGATGATTGGACGACACCAAATCGAGGAAGTTGATGAGTTCACCTCTTTGGGCAGCATTGTGACCAACGAGGGAGTTGCCTGCCGGATTGGGAAAGCCTCGGCTATCTTTCAAAAACTCAAACGTATCTAGGCAAGGCAGGGCGATCTCCACCAAGCCCAAAGTGCACCTCTCTTCAACAGCTTCGTCATGCCATCGGCAATATACGGCGGAAATGTGGAAGACATCGGCAAAGATCGCATGAAGGCTCAATGTATTTCAGCTACGATGCCTCCGGCGAATACTGCATGTATGTCTTTGGTGATTTTTTGATGGTCTCATTTATGATCTGGCTTTTGTGTATTTTTGGCAGACCATAGAAAAGGCTAGGCTTGCATTTGAAGTTTGTTAGAAAATCAATCTCCTTGGTTGTCAGTTCATTTCCATGTGTTTTAATTAGTGAGGACTGGGTTTTCATTATTTTTTGTGGGGTGTAGTTTGTGACTTTTTCATAGTGTTGATTGTCATCCAGCATGGAGATTACTAGGTTTCTATAGTATAATGTGTCCATTATTACAACGGACATATTTTACAAAACCACAGACGCCAAACAATATCTACTATTTGATTCATGCCACCCAAGACACACCAAGACAATCCCCTTCAACCTTGCAAGAAGGATATGCACAATAGTGTCAGAACAAAATACTAGAGACTACAGACTACAAGAACTCAAAAACACACTAATTGACAGACACTACCCAGTTCAACTCATAGAGGATGGAATCAGACGTGCATCACAAATTAACATAGAAAACTTAAGAAAAGTTAAACACAGCAACACACCTTCCCCGAAAATACTGCCGTACATATCCACATACAACCCCAGAAACAAAGAAGCCTTCACCATCATCACCCAAAACATACCAATGCTACATAAGGACCCCAAATTAAAGGAAATTTTACACACACACAAAATCATTAAAAGTCACAAACAATCAAAATCACTGAAAAAGATCCTCACAAAGGCAAAATTATTTTCCAAAATAACAGATGCGAAAGTAAAAAAATGTGGTTGACCAAATTGTGCAACATGCCCAAACATTCTAGAAGGTTCAGAATTCCTCTTCAAAGAGGGACACAAATTCAAAGTTAAATCTAACTTTACTTGTGCCTCAGAAAACCTCATTTATGTAACAAGATGCTCGAGCTGCCACGAGAACTACATAGGGTCCACAGGATTATCGCTCAGACGCAGATGCACTCTGCATCGACAGCAGATTGCATGCCCAGAATACCGAATGATACCTTTTAGTGAACATATTGAGAAATGCGCAAACAAATGCTACCACAATTTATAATCTTTCCTTTCTATCAATGTGCCATTAGAACACCAACACAGATTAGATTAAATAAGGAAACCTTTTTCATTCAAAAATACAAACCCAAACTTAACCATTGCTAACACATTTAAATAAGGAAATTCATCACCCCACTGAGAAAAAGGAAAAAAATATAGAACAAAACCATGGTAAATTAATCAAATTCTACCACCTCCTAGATTTCAATTATCTCCCCTATACCGGAAGAAATCCCTAATTACCTCCCCCTATCTAGAACTCTTCTTTTCAGACTGGAGCGAACACGTTACGATGAAGTAGAGAAATTTGAAAAGACAACACGAAACCGGTTATTTCTCAAAATACAATGTTTATATACCAAAAATATTTTATAATATTTTTCTGACATAATTTAAATATATACTTTAACCATGTAACACAAGCCTTCTGTAGTTTTTTCACTCTTATTATCTTTTATACATCCAACCACGTGCTTTCACATACCAACTTTCTCACCTATATATATATATATATATATATATATATATATATATATATATATATGTATATTTGTATATATATATATATATGTATGTATGTATATATCAATATATGCACATACATACATGTATATGAGTGTTTGTGAATGGTTGTGTGTGTGTGTGTGTGTGTGTGAGTGTGTGTGCGTGCGTGTTGCTGTAAATTTGCTGATACTCACGATCTCAATATAAAAAGAGTTAGGGCTTTTTTTTATATTCATCACTTCGTTGCAGCATGACGAGGATGTTTCTACTTTCCTCTTGTTTGGAGATAACTAACAGTTGTAACAAATCTAATCAAATATAATTTGATATTTTGTTCGTTCACAATATATATATATATATATATATATATATATATATATATATATATATATATATATATATCAAGTTGAATGACATAAATCGTGTCGAAATTTTTGCTGTCCAGCTATTCTACATATTTGGAGAATGTGTACATTTCAATTCTAGTGGAATATTCCAGCAAACTTCGTGCACAGGTCATATCGAAAAAGCATGGTTACCTACTGTGAAAGTTCCAAGCTCACGTAATTGACAGATGCTGTTATAAATGATATTTATGCAACTCTTATCCAGTATAACCAACCTAATTTCAAATGTCTTAGTTATTGGCATTAAGCCTGAAATAAAAGGAAATCCATCATTCTTCACGCATGACCTCATTAAAACAATGTTTGACTCCTGCTACTGAGATATAATACGAAATTAGGAAAACTGAATAACGAAAAGATAACAACAGAGGACATATAATAACATAGAACATGAACGTATGTACAAATATAATCATCATTTAATAGAACATAGGTTAAAATAATGAGCAAAAGCAAACGATTAGGCAATGTAGGACAAGGACATTTAATTTAATTTAATTCAATCTAAAATTTAGATACATAACGAATCATAAAAATAGTACAAAACAGTAAAGATAGTCTCTGACAGTTGTTTCTAGTCTATCCCAGATATCCTTCATACCGTGGCTGAAAGATGGTAGGGGTTCACTCCCCTGCTTGCAGTATATATGAGGTGCAGATTGCATTGAAGGTATTCTCTTGAGGTTAAAAACAGCAGTAACGTCGGTTCTTACGGGACAGCCAAGTTTAAGTGCTGATAAAAGTTACTTCTCAGTATAGTTATTGCTTTCATCACTTATTGAAATTTTCTCAACTAGCCAATTTGAATAATTTTTCCTTCTCTTTAATTGCTAAAAACTTTGTTAAAGAAGTTTTGAATTCTGTTGGTTCTGGAATTGCTTGGCATATTTAAACTATCATCACTTTCTCTGATCGTTTCACACTCTCTTCTCTAACAAAATACCGCAGCCAACGTTTTAGAAGATCTATGAGTCCATTTCCTTTAAGGATACTAGAATATTTTGAATCTGTGGTCGCATCACGTTACAAATTTATCAACTTATACAAAATTTATACAAAAACAACCACACTAAATATCTCTGCATGGGCATACGGACGCTATAAATAACATCCAAATCGCAAACGACACACTACCACATTCAAACAAGTAAAGATACAGGCTGATGTGGTCCTTATGCATTCTGCATAGAAGAAAGAATGGTTGGTCATGGCTTTTGATCATGGCTTGCAGGATAAAGGTGATAACAACACCATCTAAATTGTATCTCTTTAAATTTACTTATATATAATTTGAGGTGGACTAATTGACTTTTGAAATGATGAAATACAGTAATATTCTAGGCTGGGACCAAGAATATCTTCGTTATCGGACCTGTACTTTGTTTAGTTCCTATACTTACCATTACTACATAACATTTGTTTGGTTCCTTTATTTGCTATTTCTCTAGATATATTTATACTCAAACATTGAAATACAGGACGCATGAAAGAAAAAGAAAAGTGAAAAAAAAAAGCAAAAAAAAAGAAAAAAAGAAACCGTGATTTTATTCTCTTCAAACATAATCTCTTCAAGGGAATTAAACGATACAATTTCTTTTTTCGATCATAAAGCTGCTTTAATACTTTTCTAGAATTCTCAGTGGAAGTCTAAATTTAGTTCATGTCAAATTAACATTTCGCTTGAATATAACCTGAAATGAAATAATAGTATCTCTTGAGAAAAATAAAGAAAAGTTCAACTAATAGCAGAGTGAATCGTGAATGTATGGGAATGTATGTTTTTATCTGTATATGCATATATATGTGTTTCTGAGTCTGTATGCATAAATACATGCGCATATATATATATAAGAAAGAGAGAAAAACGGAGAATAAGAGAGAGAGAGAGAGAGAGAGAGAGACAGACAGACAGACAGAGACAGAGTGTGTGTGTGTGTGTGTGTGTGTGTGACATAGAAAGAGAGAGTGAGAGAGAGAGAGAGAGAGAGAGGGAGGGGGATAAACGTTTTTGCTTCAATTTCTTTTGGTTTTTAGCGCTGTAATTGACACTCAGTGTGTTGGAAACAAAACGATCGCATGATTTATCAGTGACAGACATATGTATACATTTTATTCGATTCAAACTATTTGCTTTAAGCTTTGCCGAGAACTTTTAACTATTTACTAAATCCACAAAACTTTATATCACCAGATATGAATCAAATAACATTGTACAAAAATTATCTAGACCCGTCAAAGAAATGTTGATGCATTAAAGAAACAGTTATCTAAATGAATTCCTTTTTCAGAGTTAACATCAATAGAAATAAGGATAGTCGTGCATTTATTATGGGTCGAATATTACCATAAATTCATTTAAGATTTCAAAATTACGTACGAATACTGTTATCATTCATAATATTATTTTGCAGTACTTAGTTATAGATTGAAAGAGAAACCACAATCAAATGCATCATTACAAATCCATTGCACACACAAACACACACACACACACACACACACACACACGCACACGCACGTGTATATACATATAATACATAATATACATACATATATGTAAATATACTTACATTAATACAAATATACATACATGCATATATATTCCTCGGAGGGAACTTTCTAGGCGCAATCCCATAGTCATTCGTGGCCGAAGGAGGTCTTTACTTACTTACTTACTTACACACACACACACACACACACACACACATGTATATATAAGTATGAGTATGTTTATGCATACAAAAGAAGTATTTATATATAAGTATGAGTATGTTTATGCATACAAAAGAAGTATTTTTAAAGTATTATAGACTGTTCAGAGATATATTTACCGAGAATCAGCTGAGGATTCATTCCATCGTGTCTCGGGATTTGAACCACGTAAGATAAATGCGTGATCAGTCAGTAAATACACAGAGAATAAAATTATGTCTTTAACGCACTAACGATGCCGAATCTAGTTGGTGAAGGCAATCCACCCTTTTATCAAATACGCTGCAAATCAAAAGTATATCTTCTGGTCTAATATGTTGTAGAAGAGACATATTTTTATGACTATCAAAACGTTTAGTCATCAAATGGTATTTGCTCTGCGACGCATGTTCGCTCTCATGGCTGCAGATTTCGGTTAATAGACTTTGGTCTTTCACAGAGCTGAAAAGTATTATGCTGGAAACTCCTCCAATCATGGCAATTAAGTAGCGATTTTGATTTTCAATTAAGTGACTCCATAGACTCCGATAATATCTAAAACTCTTTAGCTAGACAAGTTTGACAATACAGTCATCTGTTAAAATATGGTATGGCTTATCATTGATGATCCATGTTACTGTAGGTCTTTCAAGCCCATAGCTAATAAGTTTCCTAATATCTTGTTACAAGGTTGTGCATCTTTTTTGTCACTAAATCTAAGTGAATGTAGATGCCAACAGTAATAGCATTTAAAAATATTCCCAATGAATTTCGTATAAATTATTTCAATAGCACTCAGAAGTAGGCACAGGGGTGACTATGTAGTAAGTAGTTTACTTCACAACCATATGGTTCCGGGTTCAGTCTCACTGCATGACACACTGAGTAAGTGCCTTCTGCTATAGCCTCGGGCCGACCAAAGCCTTGTAAGTAGATCTGGTAGACGGAAACTGAAAGAGTCCGTCGTATACACACACACACACGCACGCACACACACACACACACACACACACACACACACACACACACACACACACACACACACACACACACACACACACACACACACACATTTTTGAGTGGTGTGTGTGTTTGTCTCCCACCACCGCTAGACGACCAGTGTTGGTGTACTTATGTCCCCGTAACTTAGCATTTCGGGCAAAGAGACTGATAGAATAAATACCAGGCATAAAAAAGAATAAGTACTGCAGTTGATCAGCTCGACTAAAACTCTTCAAGGCGGTACCACAGCATGACCGCAGTCTAACGACTGAAACTAGTTAAAGATAAAACTGTTATAGATGTTTCGGAACACAGGATCCTCAACGTGTGCAAATAGAAGTCAAGTGTTCGACAGGATATGTGAGGCCTGTGCTCGTTAAGGGATATTTTCCAGAAAGTGAAAATTAATTTTATATGTATGGCTGGTGACAGCTTATTTCTGAATGAGTTGGAAAAGCACTCGAAAGTTCCTTGATATATTCGTTGTAACAATATGGTGAATTACAACTTATTACCTTCTCTTTCTGAATCTACTCTGCTCTGGGTTCCTCCTCATGTGTTCTAACTTCTCATTGGATGATATTTTGAATAGCAGATCATTATAATAGGGACGGGGGTGTTTTTTAAAAAATATCTAAGAGGTGTATTCAGAAGGTATCGGACTTATTTTTCTTCCGTCAAAACTAATACCACATGGTTAAAATAATTTGTGATGGATGTGACACCACCTTTCTTGCGCATGCACGCAAATTTTCGCGCCGGTAGGCCACATCACTTCTAGGCTGTTACGCCTAGAGTACAGACATGTAGTGCGCACTCATCGGATTTTAGTTTTCACACAATATGTCCGAACGCATCGAGCAGAGATATTGCAGCTAGTTTTGCTAAAAGCTTGGTAATGATTAAGTTCAAACCCATCTAGAAGATTCTGGTGATGATACCATGTGTAAAACTCAGACCAAGAAGTGACACAATTGCTTCAAACATGGCCGCACCTTAGTAGAGAGCTTGGAACGCCCAGGTAGGCCATTCACAAACCGAAACGAGGATCCGGTTGAGAAGGTTTCGGCGAATGGTCATGGAAGATCGTCGTGTAAGATCGTTGAGTAAGAATACTCACAAAGTGGAAATAAGCGTAAGATTAGTGCATTCCATTTCAACGGACGATTTGTGAATGCAAAGAGTGTTGGCGAATATACAAGTCGGATACTTTTAAATGCACCTCGTAATCCAAGCTTTTGTGGTCAAGAACATCGCGCCACTTGTTCGACAGTATTCCAACTCTTCTGACTTGGCAGCGTGTGACTTCTGGATCTTCCCTGAACTGAACCACGCTGAACGGGAAGTGATTTGAGTTGCGAGAGGAAATAATGAGAAAAGTGACGTCACAGCTCCATAGCATTCCAGAGAATGTGTTCCAGAAGCGTTATCAGCAGTGGCAGAACCACCGAGAGAAGTGTGTGAACTCCCAAGAAGAATATTCTGAAGGTTATTAAATAGAATATGTGAAATGTACAAAATTATCTTTTTATGCTCAAAGATCGGATACTTTTTGAACGCGACGCGTATACCCAGGAAGATATTTATTTCTTTATTGCCCACAGGGGGCTAAACATAGAAGGGACAAACAAGGACAGACAAAGGGATTAAGTCGATGACATCGACCCCAGTGCGTAACTGGTACTTATTTAATCGACCTCGAAGGGATGAAAGGCAAAGTCGACCTTGGCGGAATTTGAACGTAATGGCAGACGAAATACCGCTAAGCATTTCGCCCGGCATGCTAACGATTCTGCCAGCTCGCAGGGGATATTGTCATATGAATTAGATAACATAGTCCTGTTTTATTTAATTCTGTATTTCAGCACCTTGAGAGTGCTACTCGAATGTGTTTATAATTTCCTTCTACAGTTTAAAACTGTCAGGTATTTAAAAATTTACTTTCCTGTTTTGAATCGTGCGGTTTTGTGTAAAAATATATACAGTAATCCCTCACATACTGCGGTTCACATATCACGGTTCACCTATCATGGTTTATTATTTAAGTTTACGCCGATTCCTCCGTAGTGTTTTTTTTTGCATTTATAATAAAATAAATATATACAAATTATAAAAATGAAAAAAAATACACAGTACTGTTTCTACTTCGTGGATTTTCATCTCTCGCGGGGTGCTTTGGAACGTAACACCCGCGATTGTCGAGGGATTACTGCATTTTTAACATATGACGAACCCTCAAAAGCGTAAATACATATATACACACACATGCACACAGCTATACACACACACACACACACACACACACACACACACACACACACACACACACACACACACACACACACACACACATATAGGAGAGTATTGTAGTTCACTTGAAGCATTGTGTATTGTTTGTATAGCGTTGCTTGTATAGCGTTGCTATAATAACTACGTGCAGCTCGGTTTTGATTTTGCTAATATGCACATATGTTAAAGTATGAAAATCTATCTATCTATCTATCTATCTATCTATCTATCTATCTGTCTACCTGTATTTTTAGACGTACACGCATACGCTTAGGGAGAGACATACTCGCGCATAGATACATGCAGACATACATATAATCTAGAGTTTCCACGTGTTACAAAATTCGGTTTAAGTCGATGTAATTGATTTAAGCCCTCCTCCCCCGAACTTTCTGGCCTTGTGCCAAAATTTGAAACCTTTATTTAGGAGCAAACTCTGATAAAAATAAATCAACGGTTAGTGAAAGGAGATATATGGGAATAGACAAAACTTACATAAAATTATAAGTGAGGGAAGATCATAGAATCTATATTGGTGGTGGAATTGCGAGAGTATTATTTCTATTGAAATTATTGAGATCTAAAAGAAAATTCAAGAAGTTGACAACTTGTATTTTTCTATATACGGTTATGCATTTTATTGTGTGTATGTGCATACGTGTGTGCTGCATTTGTGTGTATGAATGTGCGTAGGTATGTATGTGTGTGTGTGTACGCTTTAAAAAGTCTTTAGAACTTATGAAGAGTAACACTCATGACTCTTTTCCGAACCTTCTAAAATTGGTGGGAGAATGGGTCAAAGTTCTTTCCAGATGTTCTTTCCAAATGTTCTTTCCAGATGTTCTTTCCAGTTCTTTCCGCCTGGTCCAAATGCTTGCAACAATGTTTTGCTCTTAAAATACCCAATCGTCAAAACTGGGTGACTGATTAAACTAAGCAAAACTTAACCTCTCTATATATTTAGTGATTGAAACCTCATCTAAGTTAATCAAATACGAGTTTTATAAAGCAGAGAGAGAGAGAGAGAGAGAGAGAGAGAGAGAGAGAGAGAGAGAGAGAGAGAGAGAGAGAGATAGAGAGAGAGAGAGAGAGAGAGGGGGGGAGATGAAGAAATAGGATAAACAATATGTGAAAAAGTAACAGATAGGAAGTTGTCTTGTTATTACTGATAATAACATTGTTAATATTAAATCAAAAACAAATCAATTAATATATTGTGAATATGGATTTTTAACCAACGTTCTAGGGTGAACTTCATGCATGACTGGCTTAGCTCTTGAAGGAATCAATACAAAAAATAATGCGAATTACCTAAGATTGAATATAGCAATTCTATACTTTAAAACAGAGCTTTACGTAAATATAATAAAAGGAGAATAAAATAAATAAATAAAGATTAAAAAAATAATATCGAAAATCAATAGTCGTTTCTTTCCACCGATATCTGAAATGTACGAGGTATTCCATCCAAGAAGTTACTCTTTACGTCTTTGATAATACAGTTTATTTTTTTTCCTAAATGAAAAAAAGTCTTACAACAAAAATCATTATAACAAGAATAACTCAAAAGCGTAGTTTAATTTCATAAAAACCCACCAAAATCTTGGACATCTTCTATAGAAGTCTATTTGTAACTATTGTCATTTTTTTTGTTCAGTTTCGAAAACAAAAGACGTTAATTATTACATGGAAATATGAAAATGACCACTATCCTTTCTCACTTACTTGACTATATTTAGACATTGATCAGATATTTTATTACAATATAATCAACGAAAGAAATGTAATGGCGATTAATTTATAGCATGAAGAATGTTTTAGTATTACTGTAAAGTTTTTGAATAACTTTTTAATAAATTAAATATTGCTATTTCAATATCATTTCTTTTCTAGATATATCGAACACACAGAAAAAAACAACGACAGAAACATTAAGTATAAGAAAAAAAGTAGACATAATTGTAAATAAAAACATGAAGCTATAAAAAGAAATCAAAGAAGATGAAGAAAATGAGGAGAAAGATAAGGGAAAAAAGATTGATGAGAAATTTGAGAAGAAGAAATAATAAGCTGATTTTATTTGTGGAGCGTTCATTAAAAAGGAATTTCTCCATAAGATTTGTTTTCGTATAGTTAACTTTACGACCTATTTCCTTTGTTGTCACTGATATTTTTGAAACTATATTTCGCCTGCCCGTATTCAATGTTTTTTTATAGTAGCAAGGACGAACCTACTAAATGAAATATTCTTCTCCGGCGAAATGATTTATTGACGCAGTTAAAAGGTGGTCCTTGAAATCTGTACAATTTCTCCTAAGCAGAATACAACTTTTATTTAGAAGATTTATATAAAATCAAAACAAGAAATATACTTTCGTCTAAGTTTCGGTTTACGTAGAACGACAGCAAGTTACTTGGAACAAAAACTAGATTACTTACTGTTCTCTTTTGGAGCTACTTATGTACTAATTTCATTTTCTTTTGCGTAAATGTTAGACCCTCTAAGTATGAAAATAAAATTCGTGTTTGTTAGATATAGTATGTATGAGTGCTATTTCTTTACTACCCACAAGGGGCTACACACAGAGGGGACAAACAAGGACAGACAAACACGGATTAAGTCGATTATATTGACCCCAGTGCGTAACTGGTACTTATTTAATCGACCTCGAAAGGATGAAAGGCAAAGTCGACCTCGGCGGAATTTGAACTCAGAACGTAGCGGCAGACGAAACACGTATGTGTGTGTATGTATGTGTATGTGTGTGTGTGTGTGTGTGTGTGAGATAAATATTATGGTGAGTCATCATACAATACTTAGTGTGTAGCAGTATGAAAATATATATAAGTCTATAAAGGATGCCACAAATGCTCAATGTTAGAAAGACGTGTTTAGGAAAATCATGGTTGGAAAATTTCGGCGCAGAATGACAAAACTGAGTATGACATATAATGCTAATCTGAGGCTTTGACAGATTATTCAGCCATAGATTTTGGAACGAGTAGACGTGAGTAACTTAGCGACAATACTAGGAACATTAGAAGTAAGATGAGGAAAGAGAGTTTGTCCATATCTTTCAATTGAGGTAATTGTAAAAACAATCACAACCAGAAGAGAAATATTCTCGAGGGGACATGTGCCCACTGTAATTTTATATGGCGTTGAGACCAACATTAAATTAGATTGAATTAAAAGAGAAAATGGTTGTGGTGACGACCAGGAATCTTTTTTATTATCTTAATTACAAATAACTGGATACCATGTTACCGTGTTGCGTACAGTATACACATTCAGACAGGGATTTGGGTTCAGGAAAAAAAATGCACCTTATGGTGTTTTGGCAATATCTGGGTGAAAATACTTTAAACTCTCTGTGAATCAGCACTAAGCTAAATGTGCTGTATTGTCATTGTTTAAGAGCCTTTGTTCAATGTATTTGCACCATAACTGTACCTAGAGATGTAATGGTGACATAATTCTCTGTATATTCTAACTCTATGTTTATTTATAAATATGTTCTCGCTTTAGCTATGACTAATCATCCAGAAGCAATGTGATTTACTTCACTATATGCATAGATACTCAAGTTACTTTTGTATTCAGCTATTATATGTTTTTGATAAATTCTGTGGGGAAGAGTTAGTGCTGCGACAATCAAAAATGTTTGTCTGAGTTTTGCGTCGACCCTTATATATATATATATATATATATATATATATATATATATATATATATATATATTCTCCGTGTTTTTCTCCTTGTTTTCTCCGTATTTTTTCTGTTGAAGAGCGTAGCTCGAAACGTTAAAGACTTTCTGTATTCCCGAGCGTCAAACTAATACATCCTTTTGTTGTTTTCACCACCTGTCCTCGTCTGTTGTTGTTTTTTTTCGTACATTCTCCCATATATATATATATATATATATATATATATATATATATATATATATATATATATATATATATATATATGTATGTATGTAAATAGAATTTGATTGATAATCGATTACTAAACAAGATTAATGAAACAATATAGAAATTAGGAGCGGAAAAAAAAGAGTATAAGTAGAAACACATGTAAAAATACAACAATGACGAAATTATACGAACAAAAACAAAGATGAACATGGGGATAATGTGGAACGATTGAGTCAACAACGAATGGATGCATATGAATAATTTAATTGAAGATTAAGTTGATGTACACAGGAAAACATGTTAAGAGAAAATATGGTACGTTAACTTAGTGAAACCTCAGATTTAAATTTTATATATGACGCTGAAAGTAACGGATAAATCAGTTAACGTATGTACATAAGCCCAAATATCACAGGACGAAGAAATAATATTCTTTTCTACTCTAGGTACAAAGACCAAAATTTTGGGGAAGGAGGCCAGTCGATTAGATCGACTCCAGTATGCAGCTGGTGCTTAATTTATCGACCCCGAAAGGATGAAAGGTAATGTCGACCGCGGCGGAATTTGAACTCAGAAAGTAACGACAGACGAAATACTGCATAGCATTTCGCCCGGCGTGCTAACGATTCTGCCAGCTCGAAGAAATAATGTAAATACTATTAATGGATTTAATTTTCAACACTAATTAAAACTTGTCACTGCAACTTGATACTCAGCGATACAATATTGCGAACCAACGAAACTAAATTCCAATGAGCACATTGCATGTCTTGAATGTGATATCGTAAATTTACAATCAATCTGAAAGCGAAAGCTGTAATAGAATCTAAATGTCTCTGAAGTTGTATGAATTGTGGTATAATTGAATATTTAAAGCGTTACAGTTTTCAAATTAGTCACCACAGACCATTATGGAAGATCTATTTGCAAAACAAAGAACAGATAGTAAAAGTTTTAATAAGATAAATAATACATGTGGGAGAGACATATATATATATATATATATATATACACATACACAAATATACACACAGAGGGAGAGAGAAAGCAAGAGCAAGACAACAGGTAAGAGTCAGGGAAGGATTGGATAATAGAGATAGAAAGACAGTCGCTGTTAGCAGATGGTGAGATATAACGCATTAGAATTTAATCATTCTACATAAGCGATATCATTGCAAGAAAGTAGATACACATAAAGATGAAGGAAAATAAACATACATATATACATATATGTGTGTGCGTGTGAAGGTGCATGGCTTAGTGGTTAGGGTGTTGCACTC
This sequence comes from Octopus bimaculoides, assembly GCF_046866305.1. Lineage (NCBI taxonomy): Eukaryota > Metazoa > Mollusca > Cephalopoda > Octopoda > Octopodidae > Octopus > Octopus bimaculoides. The sequence continues at coordinate 35,200,099 of NC_142942.1, forward strand.
ACGATTGCGAGATCGTGGGTTCGATTACCAGACCAGGCGTTGCGCTGTGTTCTTGAGCAAAGCACGTCATTTCATGTTGCCCTGCGATCATTTCGTCATCTGACATATGGCACACGGTGCACCCTGTACTGGATTTTATGGAGGGAGTGAGCTTATGTTAACACAAACATTTGATCACTATGAACAAATCATCTGTATGGTTGTTCGGCAAGAAATTCTTTTCTTTTATTAACCATTAGGGTCTGACATAGAGGGACGATATAAGACATACGGGTGGGATCATACATACATGGGTGTATACAGTTTTAACAATGGTAAAAGGCTAAAAATTGAAGGTGTAAATATATAAAACAACAGTAGTACCGAAAAGTTGTGGGGGTATTCTGGGCTGGTCGTGGAAACCCCACAGGCCACAAGTCAACCTGTTCGCTAGGGCAAAGGCCTATGCTCAAGTTAGACCCATTCATTCGAACCATTCGTACAACTTTTACCCATCTTTCCTCAAATTTGCATCTCCCTCTCCAGTCTCAGTTTTCTTATTAAGTGGAACTTGAAATAATTGATTAAACCACTTCCGGAGAGAAAAGTGCCCGTCCTCAAACCTTTCACTCGCGACAGCCACACAACTTCTTTTGCAATAGCCACTAGATAGATGAACGTCCATTATGCAGCTGAGGAGTACATTTTCATTGCACATCTTATGTGGTGTTCTCACTACATAAATAAATTAAGCTTGTACGAAACGTACGTACTGCTATAGCCTAATACATTTTTGTTGCTTTTCTTCAAATATATATATATATATATATATATATATATATATATATATATATATATATATATGTTCATATAATGATATTTCCACAATGTATTAGTGAGATAAACATGTAATCGTTACCAAAATAGCAAAAATTTCTCCCCAAAGGTCTATAGTAGACTCCTTATGGATCGATCTCCTTGGTTATATATATATATATATATACATATACACACACGTATATATATATATATATATATATATATATATATATATATATATGTATATGTATATATATGTATGCATGTATGTATATGTATGTGTGTGTGTGTGTATATATATAATATATATATATATATATATATATATATATATATATATATATATATATATATATATATAATAGAGTTATTAATATTTATTTATCTAGCTATCAATATATATATATATATATATATATTGATAGCTAGATAAATACATACATGTACATTATATGGAGAGAGAGAGAGAGTGAGAGAGAGAGAGAGAGAGTGAGAGAGAGAGAGAGAGAGAGAGAAATAGTTAAAGATAGAGCTATAATAATTGAGAAAAAAATTACAGAAATACAAGAATCGTTAGTAATATTTATCCGTGTTCTCTCTCTCTCTCTTTCCATTAACGTCTTATCACTGTCTGTCTATGTATTTATAGAAATGTAATTAAAAAGTTGGTTTGATTATTTATGGTGGTTTTAATCATAGCAAGTTTTCATGTGAAAACGTAAAAAGTATTTCAGATTAGCTGACAACATTCTCGAGCAAGCAAGGGACAAACCCGAGCGTTTATGATAATTAGGTTCCATCAGACGGATTGACCTTCGCAATTGGTTTCTGGCGCTGTAGAATCTATGATGTGGTATAGAATATTGACAAAAAAAAAATCGAATAGTGTCGAGAAACGAGATTAATAAACAATAATTACAAATATCATCACTAAAATCATTAAAAAAGTCACTAACAGGAGCACGCATGTCTGGGTGGTAAGAAATTTGTTTCTAACCACGTGGTGCTGGGGTCAGTCTCACTGCGTGGCATATTGTGATCGGATGTGGTAGATGGAAACTGAAGGAAACCTGCTATATACATACAATCATACATACACACACACATATACGCAGGCACACACACTCACATACATACATACATACATACATACATACATACATACATACATATATATGAGACTTCTTCCATCTTACTTGAGTCTCAATCTAAAACACGCTGTTAGTTGTTCTATGAATGAGTATCTCGCTTAAAAAACTATGTACTGGCTGGAATTGTTTAACTAAACCCGTCAAGGGGTGCCCTAGCATGGCCTCAGTCAATATACTGAAACAAGTAAAAGACGAAAGATAAATAAAGTCATAAAGAAATAAAAAGAAAGTGTTGAAAGAGAATTTCATGGAACTGAATGAGTATGCTCCGGGCACGTAGACTTTTAATGTAATACTCAAGCATAATCTGTATAACACATCCTATTTGACGATATTCCATACAGTTTCCTTTTAAGCATATCCATTTCTGAAGCTTGTGTTGAGTCAAGGCAGTCAAGGCTTTGGTAAAAGACGAGTTTGAGTCACAAATCAAACGGAAGAAGGCCGATTTCAAAACACCGAAAAAAATATCAACAGTCTGGGAGATCGAAAATTCATTATACCAAGCGCAATAATATCGCATGATCAAAACTCTGAATTTTAAAATATTTTAGTGAGAAATATTAAAAAACGATCTTATAAGAAATATAATTACAGTTTTAAAGGGAATCGCTTGGAAAACTTCTAATATTCTTCCTGTAAGAATAATCAAAAGTGTTTTGTAGGAATCCGATATCGAAAACATAATGGAAAAAATAAACATTTGGAAATCTTTTGTTTTAAGTCTCATCCAGATAATAAAAGAAAGAATTCAGTAAAATTCCACATTAGCCTCTGACTAAAAGCCATCAATAAAATGAAACTGAAAGTAGCTTTTAATGCCAAATTGAAAATTTGTTTCAGAATAACTATGCATTAAAGAGATACATGGAAGCTTGAAACCGTAAAGATCAGTGAGAATCTTTGAGAACATACCATTTACATTCTTTAAAGGAATTACATTCTCCAGGATATTTCTATCATAACGATTGACATTATAATTTCCATAATTGTTTTGCATCGGTGGAGTTAATTAATAGTTTCAGGATGTGATGGAATGAACCAATATGTTTGGCGTATTACCAAATATTGGATATGTTATACGGTATATACAAGAATTCTCGAAGCATTGGAAAGTTTCTTTTCTCTCTGGATATCATAACCTACTACCTCACCTTGAATGTGGAAACTAAAGAAATATTTCCCTGCTATCGTCTGCCAGGAAGATCCAGTCTCGTTTACTGCTGAATCTGCTCAACTCGCTTGTCGGAGTCTAACTGTATGTTTCGTATTGAATGAAACACAAGTGGTATAATTTCTCTCGTCATACACCTTCAAAATATGGCAAGGAAGCAACGGATAGCAAACTTTATCTTCTATGATTAGGTTATAGCCTAAGTATAGTATTGATTTCTGACAAAGCCTAAATATAGTATTGATTTCTAACTTACACACAAGCCGTCACATTCAGAAGAGCGAATGTTACATCAACCCCAGTATTTAACTTGTGCTTTAATTTATCCAGTCCCCTCTCCCACAAAAAAAAAAAAAAAAAAATGAAGGTTGACTGATCCGAATTTGAACTCAAATGTAAAGTGAGGTACCATATACGAGAAGAAACTTTGCACTTCACAACAACATGAAACGGCTTAATATTTATAGAACGAAGTTACAAAAGATAAGGAAAATAAATAGGTTTTCATTAATAACGAGATTTCCAATTGTTATACGAATATATTCTAAGCTTGCTTGGATTAAATCCTCCCACAGACTTTGGTGGTATTTTGTCAGGTAGACACAATTGTTGCGCGTTCCTCAGGCATAGTTATTGATTATATGAACAAAAAAGGAATTTCTTTTTCAGAGGACTATAGAATGGTGGTTGTTGCTTGGAAACAAATAAAAATCACGTATATATATATATATATATATATATATATATATATATATATATATATATATACATACACACACACATATATTACACATACTTAGACATACTTCCAAACATATATATCTTTTTCAAATACCTTCACGCATGCACGCAGGCACGCACACACACACACACACACATGAACACACACATGAACACACACATGAACACACACATACACACACACAATCACACACACATGCACACACAACTCACACAAGCAAATATACATACATATATATATATATATATATATATATATATATATATATATATATCCGTATTAGATATACCTATATATATAAATATACATATGATAATATATACAATATGGTTTTGTATTTATAAGTATACATACACATATATTTGCCTATGTGTACATATATATATGTCTTTATTTGTATATATATATGTACGTATATATATATATATATATATATATATATATATATATATATACATACAAACGTACGTACTACGTACATACATATATAGTGTCTGTATGTATGTGTGAGCTCACTTTATTACATATAGACACAGTATGTATCCATCAAAATAAGGTATTTGAATAGACATACTCTGAAATCAAGATTTGTGACTTTATCGTAATTGAGTACCCAGAGGTTATTCTGTATATTTTACTAACAGTCAAGCATTTTCAATCGAGTTATTCTGGCTCTTTATTCTCCTTATCTGTCATTTCAGAAGTAATTTTTAACTTCGACGATTTATATTTACAATTTACTCCTACCCACCTCTCCTCTCTTGCTTTGACACTTACTTCCTCTCTTCACTCCTACTCGCCTTCTCCCTTCATTGATACCCTCCACCCACACCCCACTCCACACATCCCACATACCCTACCTCTATCCCCACATCCTCACCCAACCTCCAATTTCTCACCCGAAGCCCACTCCCCACATCACATCCTCACACAACATCACACCACTCCGCACACACTAGCACTAACCACTTCCTAGCACCTACACCATCATCCACATACCTACACATTACAGACGCACTCACTTGCACACGCGCACTTCTATACGTCAAAGTTACCAGCCCCTATCCACACGCACATACTTACAAACTCTCACATACACCCACCCACGATTCCTTCGTTTTGGGATCACTAGTACTTTATTATCTCCCCTTCTTCCTAGCTCTCATGTCTAACTACCTTTATCCAACTAGTCGCCATGATTGGTCGCTAACTCCACAAGTTTTTCTTTTATTATCTCTGTTTATTTCCCCGTGTTCTTTTCTGTTGAAGAGCTTAGGCTCAAAACGTAAAAGACTTTCTCACCTTCTCGAGCGTCAAACTAATACCCTGACTTGTTTTTATACACCTGTCTTCGTCTTTTGTTTTTCTGTAAATTTCAACTGTATATATATATATATATATATATAACACATACGTATAGGCATATATACATTCTCTCCTCTCTTCTTCTTAATCCTTTTTGCTCCTTGTGGTGCATAGGACCTCAACAGTTATTTTCCACTTTTTGCGGTCATTGGCGTGTTTCTGGGCTGCTTCCCATATCAGGCTGGTGGTCCTGAGCTCGTCCAAAATGCTCCACTTGCACTTCTGCTTCGGGCGTCCTCGCTTCCTTTTCCCCTGCGGGTTCCAGTCAAGTGCTTGTCGTGTCACATTTGAAGGTTGTGTACGATCCATCGCCATTTCCTTCGTCTAATCTGAACATGTATGGGCTCCTGGTTGGCCCTTTCCCATAGGTCGGTATTTGGCACACTGTCGAACCACTTCAGAAGGAGGATCTGCCGGAGACATTTGTTGATGAAGGTCTAAATATTCTTGTAGTTGCTGCAGGTGGATCTCCATGTTTCAGAGCCATACAAAAGCACAGATTTTACGTTTGAACTAAATAAGCGGAGTTTAGCTCGAGTTGAGATAGTAGCGGACTTCCATACCGGCCAAAGAATAGTGAAGGCTTGCCAAGCCCTTTTGCTTCTTGCAGTGATGTCCTCGTCTGATCTACTTGATTTGCTGATCTTGCTGCCAAGATAGACAAACTCACTAACGTCCTCCACAGGTGTCCCCTCAATTGTGATTGGCTCTTCCTGCTTGTTGTTGATACGCAGTACTTTTGTCTTTTCCTGGCTGATCCTCAAGCCCACTCGCTGTGAAGTTTCTCTCATGTGGTCTACCTTATCTTGCATATCTTGCAGGCGATGTGACAGTAGCGCGAGATCATCTGCGTAGTCCAAGTCCTCCAGATCGTTCATCAGTGTCCACTGAATACCTTTCCCGGAGGTAGCGTAGGCCGTCCTAGTGACCCAGTCCAGCACGGTGAGGAACAGGAGCGGTGACAACAAACAGCCCTGTCTGACTCCCGTGCTGACCCTGAATTCCTCTCTCAATCTCCCAGCATGGATGACCTGGCAAGAAAACTCCTCGTAGAGGAGGAGGAATTTCAACCATGTTTCGTGGTCTGCTACCACAACAGCTCCTTTATAGGATCCAGTTAGCTCAAGACATCATCAGGAGGAACCACGTCCGGTTTCGGCCCCTACTCTTCTACCGTTTTGACGTGGCGGGGCCCCTCCTTTCGGAGGTGTCTTCAGCTCTGGTGTTGGGTGCATGTCTTCTTTCACTGTTTGTGACTGTTCTAATTCAACTGTGGAATGTCCCTCGCTATGGTTATTTTCCAGGAGGTTCTGGCCACACGTCTACGGTTCATCAACCCGCGTTGTTGAATTACTTTCTTCTGACATACCTTCCCTTGGTGGATTAGGATCCAGTTAGCTCAAGACATCATCAGGATGTATACATATATACATAGATATATATATGTATAAATATATATATACACATAACTATTTATATATACTTAGGCACATACACACTCACATAATTTACGTAAGTACAAACACGTTCACACACAGACACATATATATGTATCATCTAATTGTCTGAATGTTTTCTTGTCGCCTGTTACGTTCTTGTTCCATTTTTTATTTTGATTTTTTATATACACATATAGCGTTGTACGTACAGTTTTGGTTTCCTGTATGTAAGTACATATATATCTAAATTCTGTACGACTCTTACTCTTTCCTTTAGCCCCTTTCACACCTTCTTCGTTCTTTCCACTTTTCTTTTTCTCGCTCCCACCCTCTCTTGGTCAAACGGGACGCCGCTTGGCTGACCGGCTCGCGGATCATCTCCAAGACAGACTCGGCAATGACTCCCCGGTCTCGCGCCATTTCCCGTCTACCGGCCATGCATTACAAAACCTGTCTGTGTTCGGATTCTCTTTGCACATGGGCCATTCGGACTCCTGCCTTCGCCAGATTAGAGCAGTCTCCAGATTAACCAGCCGAAACTGCAAAGACGATCTACTTCTCGACTGATGATTGAAAGCTCCGAATGACCTGTCCTTGTTTTTTCATGTACTGTTTTGTATCATCACTTATATATATGTAGGAATACAAAAAAATGGGACAAGAACGCAAAACATCCAGACAGTTAGATGAAGGACGGGTCATTCGGAGTTTTCTTTCCTCAGTCGAGTTCCATGCGCCTACGTATGCAGATGTATGTGCGTATGTATATGTATGTATGTATGTATATATATATATATATATATATATATATATATATATATATATATATATATGTTGTTGTACTTGGGGATGGTCATATTGCCAGTTTAGCCAATAAAAACACACGCACTGTATATTTGGTGTTAATTTGCTTCAGCTTTATATTACATTAATCTTAATCTTATTTCGGCCAGAGTTCTTTCGTCACACTTCTGTGACCTCATCAGTGGTCCTTTGTTTCCTTCCTTCTTATGTGTGTCTCACCTTGCTAACTATCAGCCATTTTGACAAAATGGCTGATAGTTAGCAAGGTGAGACACACATATACGTACACGTGTGCATGCGTATACCAATATACACTTCTTTCTTTCTCTCTGATTCCTCTTCCCACACTATCACATTAGCCAGTAGAATAAACACATAAGTCTATTTATAGAAACTTGACCATTCTTAGTATTCTTCCCTTCCGTTTTGTGGTTTACTACTCAAGTTAGAAAACCCCTTTCCTATACCTATTTCTGTACCCAGCCCTTAATGCCATTCTAATATACCACCCCACCTCACACATATTCATTACTTACATTCTTCTCTACTCCTACATACACACATACATATAAATTCACATCATATGTGTGTCAAATTTCTACAAGTTAAGCATGTAAAAGGGCGCAGTTAATCCTAAAATTAAGCAAAGTCATCAAATATAAGCAATCATTTTAAGAAAGTAGATACTATGCTATATGTTCTTGATATTTTTATATGAATCTCAAAATAATATATTTACATTGCGAACGTTAATTATTAAACAATCTATTTTACAGAGTATAATGCCTAGACAGTAGTCAATCTGGAAAGCAGCATTGAATTTTACATAAGTAAAGGAATAATAATACCACGATAATTTTAGAAAGTGAATCTATTTCTATGCTCAACAGCGGTTAAGCTTCGAGCATACCATTTGATAGCATGAAACGTTATCGTTCTACTATTTTTAACTAAACGCGGCGCATTTGGAACTGTCTTGACTAAATGACAGGGTTAAAAGGTATTTCTAAGCTAAGAACAAATACAATTATGCGGTTGCGTGCAATGAATATTTATAAAGGATACAGAAACAGTAAAGCAGACATTTCTTACACGACTTTCTAAAAGATCGACGTGAATTTGAATTTACGAAGGTGTGCTGAAAAGTTCTTGGCTTTGGGTAAATGAAAATAGGAAGATCAGTTAATTATGATTTTATTCAACATATTCCCCTCTCAGATTCACACACTTACTGCAGCGGTCCTTCATTTTTTTTAAGCACTGTAAAAGAACTCGAAAGTTTGGGCCTCCAGCCAGGTCTTTCGCGATATCCTTAAATCCAAGAACTTTTCAGCCCCCCCCCGTCTGAATTTCATTGACGTCTAGTTTTGACTTGAAGGTTCTGATATTTTGCAAAATATTCCTTCAAATTTTTCGAAAGGCAGTGAAAGTTTAGGAAATACGACAGTATTTGCTAAAGTTCTTGTTTGTTCAAAAGTACACGATTGGAAATTTTATTCAGCAATCTATCCTCCTTAGGTTTTTTGAAATGATGTGGACCTTCGGTTGTAAGAAAATTGTTCACCAATACTAGTGGCAATCTGGTTACTCATTCGACGAATCACCACGTAGAGGTTCACTGGATCATGAATAATTTCACCTTCATTGGGTTCACCAGGAATTCGTTTCTGCCTTGATGTTAATATTTTCCTGGAATCACACTCTGTTACAAATTCACTTTCAGCATCATCAAACGTATGATTCGCTTTATTGATGAAATTTCATGGCGTTGTAATGTTTTATTCAAATTGCCGATGATTTAAAAAAAAAAAAAGATTCGCCCCTCTTAATATACGAATTTTTGGCCGCAATAAAGTTAGAATTGTCAAAAATATGTTTCTTGCATGCAGCTTGTAAGAAGAATGCAGTTAGCACCAAATTTAAGGGACTTAGCAACCTGAATCTTGATGGCGCAGAAGAATTAGAACAATTCAAAAGTATAAAACAATACGCTTAACAGCCATGAGTTCATTTGCAGATTTCTCCAGTCTTCTGCAAGTGCTTCAGTTTGGTTAGCGAAACATCTCTCCAGATATTGCTTTATTGCGAAAAGAATTCCAACATAGATTGAAGTAGTTCTAGAAACATCTTGACGAATAGAATATTTTGGATCATGTCTGTTGCTATGAAATTAAGAACATAGGTATAACACCAAATATAAAGGGATTGTGGAACTTCACTTCTTTTATATTTTCCCATACCACTATATAATCAGCTCCATCGAACGATAAGTTTTCGATGGTTTTGAATTTTGACACACTACATTACAGTATACACTCTAGTTGTTGGTATAATCCATATCCAACGCAAACATTTTTTTTTACCTCATAAAAACAAACATAACGCGAAATAATTTCTGGTAAATAATTGCTTAGTCTCGAGTACTGGCCATTTGAACAGAACAGTTTTGTTTTTACATTTCCATTAGATTCTTCTCATAACCTTCACAGATACCAACGACTTTATATGTTTTGCGAAAGGTACGTTAAACTCGGAATAAGGTAACAGTCATTTAAATGTTCCCTGTATTGTAGTTATTGTTTATCCAAGATATTCCCCACAGATAATATGCATTCCAGACCTTCAATATTTTCCATAATCTGCATCCGTCTTAAAATGGCGATTTCTTTTATCTGCCATATTTTGTTCTTCATAAAATATATCAGAACTCCTGTATTGTGCAATTTGATGTCACATGCTGAAAAATTCTTTCATAAATAAGTTTTGTAAAACCAGTTGAAAATGCTGTTTCTGTGTCGTAAAAGGTATGACAAACCTTTTAGCAAATAGCCTCAACTACTTTCTTTTCCACAATTACAGTAAGCCTATTTCGTAAAATGCTATGTTCAGTGATTTTGTGTTTATAAATGCGTTTTGAAATAAAAACCAGAAAATTCTTTAAAAGTTGGCTGTATTGTTGTTGAACATACTGTCTTCTGCTTACAAAGAGTACAGCTGCAGGCCAGAAACATGTTTTGGACAATTTTAACTTTATTGTGACGCAAAATGCATTGAATTTAATATATAACGAGTATAGAACCTTAAAAAAGATTAAGCGCAAAAAAGCTGAAATCTCGAAAATACAAATAAAACTAAAAGGAAATATCTTCACTTAAAATTATTGAATTCTGTCTCAGTGGGTTTAAAGCATTTCCAAAGAATTAAAATGGGCATTGATTTCAAGTATAATCTCCAATGCTTCACAACTATTTATTTTATAGACATCGGAAGGATGAAAGGCGAATATACCGGGATGGAATTTGAACCTAGTATCTAAAATGATGGAACTAGGTATCAAATTTTGTCCGATGCTTTGCCTAGTCTACCAACTTTCCCACCGCGTCTAACAGTGCTGGCATAATATAGTTCTTCTGTACCAGTTAACGCAGTTCTTCTGTATTATTTGTCTTATTTGTCTGCATACTCTCCTTATCTAGATTTTAAATGGTAAACAACGCTGCTTGTTTAACAATTAATCCTAGAATGAACGGTAATTGTAAGATCTGTGTCACAGCATACGCTGGTTAGACGTTTAGCAGAGAGAATGCAAAAAACATTGGAGTGAATACAGTGATAAGAAACATACTACGACACTCTATTAACATGCGTAGGATAAGCGTAACAGAATGCTGAACAACATAAATATGAAATCCTTTCGATACACGTATAGGATGCATCTTTACGCAAATGAGAAAGACTAATAAATGAGGGGATACCTCGCTTAAGGAAAATAAGTTTAATATATAGAGGCCACACTACTACTGCCACCATGCTATAGTTTTAAGCACACAACTAGTATGCATATGCAGGACTATATACTTGGCGTGCGTAGGCGATATGAAGTTGAACCCGCATCATACTCCTTATTTCTTTGAATTATTGAAATAAAGAGAAAGCGAAATGTCAGTAAATTGTAATTCTCTCGGTACCGTCCCATAAACAAGCAACACGGTTGGTTAGTATACGCGCATACACGCACTTAGATGTCCACTCTCACACACACACCATCCAGTCAAAGCGACAAGACCAACTGATAAATGATACAAAGAAATAAACATTTTACCCTCCACAACCATAGACGCGCACACACAAATAAACATGCACACACGTCGAGTAAGACACATATTCTCTCTTCCGAAATCACTCAAAAAAGCCAACTGCACCATACGATCACGCATACACACACTCCCCAGAAGGCTCACACGCATGAACACACACACACATATATATACACACACGAACACAAACTCAAACACTCTTCTTGTTCTCTGTCCCTCTCCTTCTCCCGTCCATTTCCTCTCACATTCTAACACACATTTTTATAGAGCCTAAAACTAAGAGACGGACAGAAGGGCTTGGAGTTGATCTGGTTCAGGGAGGGTGAGTCATTGAAGAGGTCATGAATAGCAACGAAAGGACCTTGACAAACATAATTGATTGATTAACCTAATGATCAATCAATTATTCCGTTGGTTAAATAGTTATCGAATTACTGAATATCTGTGTATATATACGACGAGTGTCCGAACAATTTCCGCTTTTCAAATTTTACACATAACGTATTACGCTACCGGAGGCTAGAATAGCGAGCATTTCTTAAATGAGTGCCACAGTGGGGTTGAACCGGAACCTTGTGGTTACGAAACGGTCATATTAACGTCATAGCGATGCCTGCGTCCATTCCTGCTTGCCTTGACATAAATTAGAGTGTGTTAATGTCACAGTATAAAAACCTTGCAGGTTGTCCCTTAGTAAATTGGTAAAAAGAGAAGCTATTAATCTGGTTGTCTTCAATGATTATTTGATTTATTTACTACCGTGCGGTGAATGAGTATTCGCACGTACAATTCCATTACATAAATTAGATATCGCAATAAATCTACTCGTTAAATAGAAACATCAAGCTGAAGTCCTTGGCAGGATTTCTTAAATCTTAATGAAAATTTTCGCATTGCAATTCCACAGCGTTCATGTAACAGAAAGATCCGAAGTGGGAAAACAATTCAAGATTATATAAAGTAAGATATAATTTAATTAATGCTTTGACATGAGTATTGAAATAAAACGGGTATCAAAGACATTGTAAAGCTGAAGGAAAATAAAATAATTCAACAGATTAGCAACAACCAGCACCGTAAAAGATCCTATAACAAAACAATATAGAATTTTATTATGGGGATGAAGTAACAAAATTGCTAATGATTATGAAATATCGCTATTTTATTAACCACACGATAATCAAAGCAAATACTTTGAATTTAAAGCAGTAAAGTTCGTTTTAACAAAAATTACTGTTACATATCTGCAGGGAGGAAATTTAATAAGAACCGCACTAGGGGTAGTAGTAGGTTGGATAGAAGGACTGGAAAGAAACCGAAATCTGGCATTAAACAGCAGAAAAGAGTAGAGATATATTCAATAAATTTCTCTCCAAAAATATTCAAATCGGTTATTTGTGGTTCTATCTAGTAAATCTTTAACTAAGAAAAAAACATCTCATATATACTCTAACATTTAACGACACCCGTTACCTTAGTGAACGAATCAGTCAACACATAAATTACTTACAATTTCTCGCCCGATGCTAAATTGATGGCAAAAATAATAGACGTAAATATACATCTGTATATCATTTAAAATCAGTGCATTCTATACCTTTTATGTATTCAATTTTGTTTCCAAGCGGACCTTAATTAAAGCAGCATTAGTAATATGCCAAATGTCATAGAACATGAACTCACGCCAATTTAACCCAAGGGGAATTACAGTGCTGTTATATTATGTAAAAGTTTCTACCTATAAACACCAACCCACACACATAAATATAAATAATTCTTCCTACTATAGGCAGAAGCCCTGACGTTTTGGTAGGTAGGGAATAGTCAACTTGTTCTTATTTTATCGACCTCGAAGGATAGAACGCAAAGTCATTCTGAACTTAGGACGTTAAACCTAAAGAAATGCGGCTTAGATCTTTTTCCAGTGTGTTAATGATTCTGCCTGCTCGCCGCCTTCGCATACATGTAAATAACATTATTCATTCATATCGGAGCATGTGTGAGTTGCGACTTCTATTTAGACTGACGTAACACGATACAAAAGTAGTCGACTATATGTTTACTTTCTAAATGTGTTTGGTCTTATTAGTCCCTGCTGGCAGTTGCGAAGTTGTTCGAAGTTTAAACAACGTATGTAAGGTCTATCATACTTATGTCGGGTGCTTGTATAGTTATTAGTAGTTAGTATTCGAAAGTCGGTGAGTTGGCTGAATTGTTAGAACAGCCGTCAAAATGCTATTAAGTATTCTAATTTTCTTTATTTTTCTGGGTTCAAATTCCGGTTGACTTATCTTTTGAGAGTTGATAAATCAAGTACCAAACAAGCATTGGGTTGATGCAATTTGCAAGCCCCCGCCTCTTCAAAATCTCAGTCCTTATTCCTACATCAGTAAATATTGTTAACTCTCTCTCTCTCTCTCTCTCTCTCTATCTCTCTCTCTCTCTCTCTGGTGGCAAGCTGGCTTAACACTTAGCACGCCGGGCAAAAGACTTAATGGCATTTCGTCTGTCTTTACGTTCTGAGTTCAAATTCCGCGGGGGTCGGCTTTCTTTTCATTCTTCTGGGGTTAATAAATTAAGTACTCAGCAAGCACTGGGGTCGTTGCAAACAGCTAGCTCCCTCCCCTAAATCTCTGGCCTTGTACCTATAGTAGAAAAGATTGCTATTTACTCTCTCTAAGGCGGTGGCCGAGCTGTTGCCACACTGAAGAAAAAGCTAGGTGGCATTTCTTTCGCTATTACGTTCTGAGTTCAAATGTTTTCGAGGTCAACTTTGCTTACATTCTTCCGGGATCGATAAAAAAATGTTCTAGCTGAACGTCAATGACGTTGTAATCGACTAGAGCCCTCTCTTGAAAATTGCTGACCTAGTGCCAAAATTTGAAGCCATTATTTACTCTCTTTTTGCCTGCGTGTCTGTCACGCGCGTGTTGAGGCACACATAGATATACATACGCATATACACGCATACACATACATAGTGCGTATAATTATGATTTTTTGAATTAATTTACTTATATGTATACTAGCTTGGGGGCAATATAATAAAGAGAAAAAAAAAAAGAAGGAGAAATTGAAATAATTACAAGTTATTTCAGTCGAATATTGCTTAATGAGTAAGGAGGAAAACGACTTCCTTTTGTTTTATTTCAAGAGAGAAAGACAAAAGTTCCGGAAAAACCATCTGTGTCGAGAATGTATTCGTAATGAAACAAACAACGTTACGTATATTTGATAAGCTCTGTTTCCAAGAGTTATAATCTATGAAATAAATGGTATTTGATATTTGTTTAAGTATCGCACTTCCTTAGAAAAAGAAAAGCCATACCTTTCATTTAATCAAATATTAACAAAGAAGACGAACAGGAAAACAGTGTATTTAGTAATGTCTTGGCTTTTGAAATAAAATATTTATCAACGTCACAATTGTTAGTTTCATGAAACTACGTTTAAAGTTTCGTTGGTAAATACTGATTATAAAATATTGTTATACACGCTCACATGTATCTTCCAGCCAATGGAGGACCCATGCACGGCCGTTGCTGAATAAATTTTCAACTATTTATTAATTATAAAGAATGATATTCTATCATGGTATATGAATATAAACTTAAACCTGATGTGCGGTGAAGAAACAAATGTTGTGCTCTACTATTAAAGCCTGGTTATGCCCCATGCTCGTGTTATCTATCTATCTATCTATCTATCTATCTATCTATCTATCTATCTATCTATCTATCTATCTATCTATCTGTGTGTGATAGATAGATCATGTGTTTACATGATCTATGTGTTTACATTTATATACATACATACCTATATGTATATACATATATATGCACTTACATGCATACACATATATGCCTACATGCTTCCACTTATACATGCAGGAGAGAATGAATGTTATTATACATATATTCACAAAGCATGACACAAGAAGGACATAAGTATAAATATATTAACAGCTAAATTTCTGATTGTCAGGGTAGATATTGGTATTCCTTACACGTTTATCATTTAGTGAAAATATGTATGGATGTCACCGACTGGAGAACTTTGTGAGTATATAGTAAGTGTTGTGAGTTAACTAAAGAAATATGCATTGTGTTTTGGTTTGTATTTTTTAATGAAATATATTACTCTATTGTTTCTTCGCTGTTCAATGGTAAAAAGGATGACAGAATAGTTGGGTAAGGCCCGTCCTCCACAACTATCTATATGTTCACTTAAGGGCATTTTTTCTATGCTTGATTCCCTAAATTGTTGGCGGTATACTGTCTTTCTTTTTCTTAGTGACATACCTTTTTGTCTGATGTAGTATTCTCAGCGAAATTTACATGTTATAATGTAGATTAGGTTGACCGAAATGCTGGAGAAATTGTTTATAATTTTGAAGGTAGGACTTTTCTTTGAAGTGGAATTCAGGGCATTTACTTACTTTAGGGTCTGCCACTTGTGTATGCAGCTTTGCACAGATCAATATCCTTTTTAATGATATTCTTTGCCTCTTGCTTTTTGTAGTTGGATTTTTTTCGAAAACGTTTTTCATTTGTTTTGATTCAGTAATAGTATCTGTAGGCTTAGATATATGTTGGTAAAAATTTCAGTGCACCTTGCGTTAAAAGTTGCAATACATGAAATAATATTTTTCCTTTTGAGATTTTGTTGTTCCAAGTACTTGGATGTTAATTTGCTTACCTTTCTAGATAGCAAATTCAATAGGTTTTATGGACTATTTTCTCATGATAAGTATTTCTTTCATTTCGTTTAATCTCCGATTCATAGTTACAGGGTTTGATACAAATGTGCAAATCCATTTTGCTAGACTGAATTGAATGTTGTTTCTTATGTGTTTTTGAATGAAATGGCTTAAAAAGAAGGTATTGTCATGAGAAGTGGTGGATTTAAAAACATGTCCGTTTCTTGTATTGAGTTTCTAGTTAGACTGTCGAAGAATTGAAGTTTATTGCTGCTCAATTCCTTGGTAAATTAAGTGTTAGAGAGTAGTTGCTTATAAGATTTCGGAATTGTTAATATTTTATCTCCATAAAATAATACAATCAGCTGGAAACCTCTTTCAGTTTTCTTTTCGAAAACGCCTGAATTCATGTCCAAAAGTTTTTTCATAGAATTTCAGTTCAAGGCATACGTAGAGGCAGGTTTCTTTCCTATGACCATTCCTGAGATTTGTCTATAGGCTGTGTAACCAAATGTGAAGTAGTTATTCTCTAACATGAATTGGTGGCCATAAACAATAAATTTTCTATCTATGCATTCCGGTATTTAATTAGGAAATGAGTCTAGTCAATATTCTATAGCTTCAATTTTATAACAGTGAGCAATAAACAATTTAAATTCACAACATCGAATGCAATGAGAAAGCATATAAAGAATGTCAATGAAATTACGTTGGCGATGTGTTTCGCATGGTGTACCTGCTACAATGAGTTTAAGTTTTGATCTGATGGTGGTGGGATATTCACAAATTGGTTTTTGTGTCGTCATATGTTCATCGATTAATTTATTCTTACATATTTTAGATAGTCAATATAAGTTGCATGTTCTAAATTTAAAGTAAAGCAGCCCATTCAAAGTAAACCGAGTTTTTTGGGGGTTATAGTTGTTGATTTCATCATAATACTCATTGTTGTTTAGTAAGGACATGACTAGATTTCTGTAGTAGGATGTGTCCATAATTACCACTGCGCTGCTTTTGTCCGCTTCTTTGATTGTAATTTCTTTATTGTTTTGTTGCTCATTAATTTATTTCTATTGGATTTTGTTGCGGTTTGGGTTGTTGTTTTTTTCTGCTGTTTGTGCAGGGTGTGATAGGGAAAGTTTTCGATGTGTTTGCAAAATTCATCAAGGCTTTTGTTTCTTTCTTTGTGTAGGGTGTATTCGCTTTTGTTCTTGACCAGTGATTCATCCTGATCATCAAGGTCGGTCAGTGCCTTTGCAAGTCTTAATTTCCTGCAGAACTCAGACACTGTCTTTAATTTCACTTTGATTGGCTCTTCGGGGTGTCGGTGTGAATTTGAGTCCTTTGTAGAGAATGTCTATCTTAATGTCGAATAAGGATAAGTGGGAGAGGTTGATTACCTTGGGTTTCTCCTATGTCTTGGGTTTCACCTTGTTATCTGTTTCCTCTGGTGTGTGACTAAAAAATGTTGGTTGCTTGGGTATGGGTTGCTTGGGGGGGGGGGGGTAGTGTGTGTGGTAACGTTGTTTCTTTGGAGTGTTTTCGAGTGAGTGGGTGTCTGGTGTTAGGTGCGGTCCAAAATAGATCCTCTTTTCTCTGGTTAGTGGTTGTGAAATGCTGGTTGTTTCCGTGTGTGGATGGGTTGTTCGTGTAAAAATGAGGATTTCCGTTGTGTGGTTGGTGAAGTTGAGGGATTAGGTTGTTATGATTGTATAGGTGATTGTAGAGTCTATGTCCATAATTTTGTGTAGTGCCTGGTGTTTTTAATAATCCCCGGGAGCGGTGGATGTTACCAAATGGAGTGTAGTGCTGTTCATTATTGTGTGTAGTGCCTGGTGCTTTCAACAGTCCCTGAGGGGTAGGGTGAGTATAGCCAAAGTGGGTGCAAACTAGGTCTTTAGACCGTGGAAAATTCCTGCTCGTAGAGGTTTTTGTGTTTTGTGGGGACCAGTATTTCAGGGGAATCTGGGGGCTATACCTGATATTTAGGTATGGTTAGGGGTATCTTGTCAGGGTGTCTCCCATCGTGTTTTCATGGGGGGAGGAGTGGATTTGCTTGTTGTTAGGTTTCTTCTTATTGTGGCCTGTTTTATTCTTCAGGTATGGGCTGTCTACAGTGGTATTTTCTTTAGAATTTGATTCGTACTGGTGAAAAAAAAGTTTCTTTCCAGAGTTTAACAATGTTTTCAGGTGAGTGTTCGTCTGTGTATTTGTTTATTTCCTGGAGCATTTCTCCGTCGATGTTTTTGTATTTTTCTGTCACTTAATTACTTGACTCCTGGTCACCTATTCATATTCAAACCTGAGGCACGAGTGGTTCAACATGGCTCTTATGAAGGAAGTATTCATATCTTGGCAATTGCTTTGTCGTTCATTTTCTATTGGACTGATTTATTTTATTCAATTATGGAAATTCAACATATACAAAAAAGTTATATACGTATGCCAACCACAAGTTTTAGGTATAAATTACTGTTCATACTTATATATATGTATATATATATATATATATATATATATATATATATATATATATATATATATATATATTACAAGAGAGAAAATGAGATGTTAGAGCATAAAATACATGCATATACACTCATTCACACATTACTGCATAATCTTTAAAACCTAATACGGTAATACAATTAACTGTGTATAAAACAAAATGACTCCTGTAACTGTTTGCTTGCCAAAAACACTGAAGAGCTTCATGAAAAAATAAGAGTTGCTCCCCTTGACATATTGCTTCATATCTGTTCACTTTTTTTCAAAGATGGCGTCCTATTGACAGCAAAAATGTTTTCCCTATATAAGTTGACAATCGTTTGATCGTGAAACCGGTACTTATTTAATTTGAAATGATATAATGATGTAAAATGATCCTAATATCACCATAAACTTTATTATACAAACTTTCTGTGACTTTTACATTTCTTTTCTTTCTTATATACCTATCCCACGTGTATGCAGAACTTTCCATTTTACACACACACACACACACTATATATATATATATATATATATATATATATATATATATACTGTGAAAATTATAAGGGTAGAAAGTTGCTCGCTAGCGTGCATAATAATGTCAATAGAGAAGATATTTTCATATATAAGAGTGTACAAAAATTAAGTATTTATATACAAAGAAGTGACATATGACAGGATATCTTACGTGCTAGAAAGGGCAGCTAAAACTCAAACCACGAAAAAATTTTTATTCCAAATAAAATGGAAACAAAAAATATTTTCTTTAGTTAACCCCCACCCCATATATATATATATATATATATATATAAGCATGGATGTTTGTTTGTAAGTCTAGAAATAACATCGCCCTTTTCAGTAATGATTCTTTCTTCTAATTTGCAAACATAAGTTCCCAGTCAACCAAGAATAACGCACAAAAGGAAAATCCTGGGACTGAGTCTACAGGGTTAGAATTCGAAGACTCACTCAAGAAATTATATTTTGAAAAACTGAATTTTGTAATAAAAGGGTAGTAGAATAGGATTATTAGTGTGAGGTACAGAATCGGTACCAATGTCACTCTCTGTATTTTCTTTAACTTTTATTTTAATCATATTCTAAAGAAAGCTTTTGAGATATATGTATGATGAACCCTACATGTGCTGTTTTAATACTGCACGTTTATGAAGCGGTTAGACGATGCACATTTAGAAGTCTGTCATTTGGAGATATGTTAAACCAATCTAAATCGAATTACGCAACTCACATAGAGTCTTCACGAATACATAATATTATTTAAATGTAAGTAAAGGCGACAAGTAAACAGAATCGCGAGCACGCCGGTCAAAATGCTTAACGGAATTTCTTCCGATTCAGTTGCCGCCAAGATCCCAGCTGTGCACCACGATTTGTGTAATCGACTGTCACCTACTGAAAACTTTCAGATCTTGTACTTCTACAAAGAGTTTTTATATGTATGTATATATGTGTGTATGTACAGCTAGTAAGTGGAGGCGCAATGGCCCTGTGTTTAGAGCAGCGGACTAGCGGTCATAGGATCGCGGTTTCGATTCCCAGACCCGGCGTTGTGAGTGTTTATTGAGCGAAAAACACCTAAAGCTCCACGAGGCTCCGGCAGGGGATGGTGGCGAACCCTGCTATATTCTTCCACCACAACTTTCTCTCACTCTTACTTCCTGTTTCTGTTGTGCCTGTAATTCAGAGGGTCAGCCTTGTCACACTGTGTCACGCTGAATATCCCCGAGAAGTACGTTAAGGGTACACGTGTCTGTGGAGTACTCAGCCACTTGCACGTTAATTTCACGAGCAGGCTATTCCGTTGACCGGATCAACTGGAACCCTCGTCGTCGTAAGCGACGGAGTGCCAACAACAACAGTTAGTAAATTTTACACGATGTAACTGCAAGGTGACGTCCTCGGGGTTAATTGTTCTTTGTGCTTTCTGCCTTCCCTGTCGCTCTCTCTCTCTCTCTCTCTCTCTCTCTCTCTCTCTCTCCCTCTCTCTCTGTTATTGTAATTCTTTCTCTGTCTTTCTCACTCACATGACTTTTCAAAACACGCACACATAAACACACCCCCCCACACTGCTTTCCACTCATCTTACACAACATTGCATACTTCTGAAGATTGTAGGTATGAAAATTACTCATTTAAAAATTATATCCTCGAAAAGACGGTCTGCGATTTCAAATTCTATTGAAATGAGAAAATATTCCACTCTTGAACTGTCCCATATTTAAGCATGTTTATGATTATGTATATTTAGTTATGAAGTGTATTTGTATGTGTACATATAATATACACATGCACATACCTACACATATCAACGAATATAAAAATTAAGTCTGATTCATAGTGCATGGCACTTATCAAACTGATACGTCAATGTGATAAGTGACATTATTGGCAGTATATGCCCCTACCCGAGTCACGTTCGTAACATTCCGTCTCTAAAAGTAATAAAAAAACCCCATCTATCTATCTATCTATCTATCTATCTATCTATCTATCTATCTATCTATCTATCTATCTATCTATCTATCTATCTATCTATCTATCTATCTATCTATCCATATTTTATATATATATATATATATATATATATATATATATATATATACACAGAGAGAGAGAGATAGAGAGAGTTCTATTTATATTTACCTTGATTGTTCTGACGCATTTCCACACACACACACACACAGACGCGCGCGCGCATATGCACGAATTTATATACACTACTCTCTTTTGGATTGAAATTATCAGCGATTTATGGTCAAAACTGAAAGATAATAGTCTATATTTACTATTATCTATATCATTAACCGTAGTTCTTTACAATCTCATATTCGGCAGTTATTCATTCTGGGATTACAGCTTCATTTTTTGTAGATCGATGTTGCTTACGTTCACGTATTTCTTATTATTCATCCTACAGAAAACAGTAAGCTGGCAGATTCTTTATTATGCCGAGACAAAATGCTCAGAGTTATTTCTTCCGGCTTTATGTCAAAGTTCAAATTCCGCTGCGGTTGCCTTTGCCTCTTTTATCCCTTTAGAGGTCAATAAAATAAGTAAAATAAAATATAATAAATAAAATACAATAAGTATAATATAATAATAATAATAATGGTTTCAAAATTTTCCACAAGGGCAGCAAATTTTAGGGGGAAGGGGATGAGTTCATCACATCGACTCCAGTTTTCAACTGGTACTTATTTTTATCGACCCCGAAAGGATGAAAGGCAAAGTCAACCTCGGCGGAATTTGAAATTAGAACGGAGCGACAGACGAACTACCGCTAAGCATGTCATCCAGCGTGCTAACGATCCAGCCAGCTCACCACCTTAAATAATAATAATAATAATAATAATGATAATAATAATCATAAATGCCCTGATGGAGTACCAGAAAGTGGCTTCCATGGCTTCTCATAATAACTAATTGGAAGTGTTATCATGTACATTGTTTTGCCTTGGTATAAAAGATGGGTTATAGCAAATAGTTTGCTCAATACCACAGATTCGCATGTCAGCTGTTTGACCGTAACCAGTTGGACATGTCCCTTGGTGGCTGACGATATGTGCATCTCTGATCACAAGCAGAAGTAGTGGGGGAGCATCATAGCCATGTGTTGAAAGGAATTCTTTGGTGTTTGGATAATTCACTTTTGGAAACACGGTTGTTTTGGTCAACATCCTTAAACAACCCTTATTCAGGGACCTTTTGAGCGGGATGGGCTACTCGACCTGCAGAAAATTTTAACTAGGCCTCACCTGCAAGGTTATTCGCTGTTTCTTTTGATATGAAATCACCATGTCACGCACATATGGTCATGATGCATATACCTGGTGTACCCTTATCAGACGGCTTGTCATGATGGGTATACTGGGCTTCGTATATTTTACCCCATTTTCACTTTGATGATATGCACTGCTCTCTCACTCAATAATAATAATAATAATAATAATAATAAGTACCAGCTGAGCACTGCAGTCGATGTAATCGCCGAAAGGCCTTCTCCCAAATTTCCGGCCTTGTGCCTTTATGTGAGTTGATTATTATTCTTTCAACATCACTAGGAAGCTCCCAGCTTCTAAAAACTCTGGAGCCCCTACATTATATAGCAGAACAGCAAGTCCTTCAGAAGTAAGTTCATTAAAGTTTATATGATAATTAACAATTCCCTGAATGGGTAATCAGATTATATTCTTCATCATATTTAGATCAATGGTTTAATTAATGACTCATTAATTTATATCCCTAATTAAGTCTTTAAGTTCGGAGATAATAAACTAAATAACAATAATGTTACGCAGAAGGTTGCTACACCTATCTTGTTATATAATAATATAAAAACTTTTTTTTCCAAAAACGCGCGTCGAATTTTTTTTTAAAAATCACTACGTTCCTAAAAATAGTTTTAAAATCTATTAACTACAGGTGCTCATTTAGAAATTAGCGTATTTATTTTTTCTTTTCAACCATTTTCTTTGAAGTTTCAAGCTACTTTTTCCATTCAAATTGAAATTCTTTTTCTTTGTTTTAGTTTAGTGCAGATTGCCTCGAAAGCAATCTCAGCTCCAATCAGCAATTCAATTATTTTGTTACACTACACATCTAATTAATGTTTAATTCATAATATTTATTTTAATCGTTGAAGGCGGCAAGTTGGCAGAATCATTATCATGACACGCAAAAATGTTTCACAGCATTTCGTTCGTCTACATTCTGAGTTCAAATTCCGCCGAGGTCA
This sequence comes from Octopus bimaculoides, assembly GCF_046866305.1. Classification (NCBI taxonomy): domain Eukaryota; kingdom Metazoa; phylum Mollusca; class Cephalopoda; order Octopoda; family Octopodidae; genus Octopus; species Octopus bimaculoides. The sequence continues at coordinate 35,223,617 of NC_142942.1, forward strand.
GCTTTAAGTTTATCCTTGCGGGGGTCGATAAATTAAGTACCACTGAAACACTGGGATCGGTATAATCGATTAGTCCCCTCCCACCAAATTTTAGACCTTGTGCCTTTAGCAGAAAGGAATATTTATTTTCAACTCATGAAATATTATGTGTGCACTTGTGTGAGTGTGTTTGCTAACTTACATTTTTTGGTTCAAAGTCCGTAGCTGCTTCAATACACTGTATTTAATTATGTATGTGCCAGTTTTACATCATGAATTCCTCAAAGTAAGTTACGGGAGTTCGAGGGAGTGAATTCTGGATAGTGTAACGACTATGAATTCCAAAGTTATATCTCACACAAACCTGAAAGGAATAAGTCACTCACTCTGTCCGGCGAGATAAAGTTTCTGCCAGCTCGCCGCCTTTTAGGGTGATCAAATAATGAATTTGATTAAGGTTAGTTTTTATTATAAGCTCATAACTATAAATAACTGACATAATTTGTGGAGCTAGCATGATTTATTTTCGGTAAATAGATTTAGAGATCTAGTACCCTGCGCGCGTAAGCGAAAGCAGGGTATTGTAATCATTCGATTTCGTCTGTTTGTGTGTTTGTAAAATTCCTGGAAAACGGCCGAACGGATTTTCACCACATTTGGCAGAAATGCTCATCGGACGACTAGCTCGAAATGATGAACGTTTGGTTTGAATATCTTAAAAAAAAAAACTTTAAAAAGTCGAACTTACAAATTTTCCGATAAGCAAGAGGTCATATTATTTTGTTCACTTTCTTTTTCATATGAATCGACCTTCGTGTGCGTGTGTATAAATCATGATGTACCTAAGCGCGTAGACAAGTGTGGGTACATACATACCTACATGCATACATAGATAAGCAACTGTGTGTGTGTGTATACAGTGATGGATTCAAGGGAATCGTTTATTCACGACTTGATTTCTTAATTTCACCGGAGTATAAATACCTATAATGACGATACTTAAAAAAAAAGAAAAGAAAATTAAATTCAGTTCAATTAAAAAGAATGGGTAAGCAACACATTGTAAGCCACATTATAATTTGCGAAAAAACTTATCTGCGCGCAGCGTTATGCCTCACTCTCCGAAGCCTTTTTTTTTCATTTCGAAGTGCTTTTTACCAGCTACTTACCCTTCATTTTCTCACTAAATAACGAATTGAAATAAAAATGAGACGAAATGGTTCTGGATCAGTAAAAACACAAACTATTAAGGAATCAGAACAATTTTGATTTCTGTTCGGATCAATGATTTTATTTGCTTGCAAGTTCACTCACAACTGAAAAAAAAAAGCAATTTGATTGGATGTGTTTCTGTAAGTAGACAGTTGTGACTAATATGTTTTAAAGCAAAAAAAAAAAGAAAAAGAAAAAGAGACAAATATATTAAACAAACACTTATTTTTAATATCAATAACATAACTGTGTTAAATAAATATTAAATAAAAGAAAACTCGCGTACGGGAATCGATACGGTATATAACATCTAGCCAGTATTTTATAAATCCCGTGATAGACGTTGTACTTTATTCATAGCTAAAATATATGGCGACTAATCGCCCACTTAACCTAATTGCAAGTCGTCGACTCCCATTAGGGTACTACTTACAAATATGGGTCGGTACAGTTGCTATACACTCATACACTTTATACACTATTTAAAAATGAAATCCAATTGTAAAAGATTCTCTTCCCAACCTACTATAACCTATAGCTTACATATGCAATTTTCACGCTGTATTTTTCTTCAGACTCTTTATCATCCTCTGCTATACTGAACCTAAATGCCTTAAACGAAAGACAACTTTGCTCTTTTTATTATCTCTGATATGCTAATTCATCAATATCTTGTCATGTAAACTTTCTGCAGTCCATTTTCTCCGCAACTAACGCACATTTAAGTTTCCCTATTGTCTATAATTTTCATACAAAGACGACGTTCAAGCATCAGCTGATTCAATGGTGAGGAATGCAAAAACACATGACACTCCACAGTTAAAAACAAAAGAGCTAACCAAAACCTTCAAAGTTCCTGCATTTAGGTTGTGAATAAATTATAAATTTGATGAATATTTCATTGTATGGTAATACTGGGTTTATGTTCTTTAGCATCTGAGATAAAAATTTATTTTGAGTCGCGCTCGTTTTTTTTTTACATATACAACAGCTTTTGAGTATCAACGTAATTTCATCAACATTCTAAACTAACCACCAACGAAGCAACTCCATCAACACCACAAGAAAATTACCATAACCAAATCAACGCTCGAATTCACATACGTACATACATACATACATACATACATATATATATATATATATATATATATATATATATATATATATATATATATATATATATATGCATTTATATAATCCTGATAAATATAAATATATCTACCTATCTTTCTATCTAATCTATCTACACACACAGGCACACACACACACACACATACACACACACACACACACACACACACACACACAAATACACACACACACATATTCATACAGACATAGTCTAAACGCTATTTTATAAAATGGAACCACAAATATTTATAACACAACTTGTAAAAATCAATATGAAAGTCAAAGATAAAATCCCATAATGGTATACAATAAATATTTTCGTAAAATACGAAATAGTAAATATATTTATAAAGTAATAAAATGTTAAATGAAATTTTTAGTATTGCCATAGCAAAGTATATTTTACTATTCAAGGGTTAATTAAAGATTTAATGGAAATTTTATTTTTCAGATTTTGTTTTCATAATTTTAAGTATACCAAGGAAATATATTTACACGGAACAACAAATATCTTAGAAATGTTATTGGTATGAAAATGCAACAAAGAGATAGAGTATGAATTTATGCGGAAGGCAACTTCTTTCAGTTTTGAGAGGTTAATGTTGTTTTCTTGCCTTCATAATTCATACAAACGAATATAGGGAAATGGCTATCTCCTTTCTTTTAACAGCCACATCCGGGAGGGCACCGTATTTATCATACACTGATTACAGCGAATAATTCCTTGTGTTGCTTTTAATTCATTATATATATATATATATATATATATATATATATATATATATATATATATATATATATATATATATATATATATTAACAGAGAATATAGGTGATACAGACACTCCCCATACACACATGCACTTACAAAAGACACAGATACATTGAAGGACACGCATGCGTAGACACATACAATAGGATTACAAAATACAAAATGGATGATATTAGCAAGGCGAGACACACATAAGAAAGAAGGAAACAAAGGACCACTGATGAGGTCACAGAAGTGTGACGAAAGAACTCTGGCCGAAATAAGATTAAGATTAATGTAATATAAAGCTGAAGCAAATTAACACCAAATATACAGTGAGTGTGTTTTTATTGGCTAAACTGGCAATATGACCATCCCCAAGTACAACAACACACACATATATATATATATATATATATATATATATATATATATATATATATATATGCATACATATATATACATACATACACACACAGACACACACGCACACACACACACACACACACACACACACACACACACACACACACACACACATATATATATATATAGAGAGTTAGAATTTACAAAACAAAACAAAAGACGAAGACGGGTGTGTAAACAACAAACAGATGCATTAGTTTAATACTCGGGAAGTGAGAATGTCTTTACGTTTCGAGGTTAAGCTCTTCAACAGAAAGGAACACAGAAATAAGCAGAGAGAGGAAAAAATAGTTTAGTAGCTAACGATCAATCATGGCAAATGCTGGACAGAGGTGATTAGACAGGAGAGCTAAGAAGATGGGTGATAAAAAAAGAAGTGATCCCAAGACGAAGGTGCGTGTGCATGTGTATGTGAGAGCGTCTATGTGCGTGTGGATAGGGGCTGGTGACCTTGACGTGTGCGATTGTGCATGAGTAGGTGTGTGGATGATGGTGTGGTTGCTGGGAAGTGGTCAGTGCTAGTGTGTGCGGGATGGTGTGATGTGGTGTGCTGTGGTATGGTGATGTGTGGTGTAGTGGTGTGTGGCATGGTAAGATGTGGCGTGGTGGTGTATAGTGTGGTGTGGTGGTGTGTAGTGTGAATGAGGCGATGATGAAGGCAGCGACTGAGAAAGGAACCGTGGCTAGAGAAGCGTGTTTTTTTTAATTAGTAGGGAAATGTTAATAGAAGGTTGAAAGCAGCGGAAAGGAAGTGTGGAAAGGTTTATTTTAGGCGGTGGTGATAGTGGAGGAGGAAAGGTTTGTAATCGGGCATGACTGAAAAATGAGATAAAAACGTGTGTGGGTGGGAGAGGAAGGCAAATGGAGACGTGAGGAGGAAAAATTCAAAAGGTGTGAGGAGAAAAATACAAGAGGTGAGAGAAGAAAACATAAAAACAAGGAGAGAAGAAACAGAGAGGAAATAAGAAGAAAGAAAGAAGAGAAGATAAAAGGGAAAAAGAAGTGGAGGAAGAGAGAGACAAAGTAACAATGTGTGGGTTGAGAGAAAACAGACTAAGAAGAAGCGACAATGGGAAAAAAGCAGAATGTACAAAAAAAGCTCACAAAAGTTCAAAAGGTTGAAACGTGGTATATTGGAGCGTTTTCTCATCAACGGAAGAGTCCAGTGTAATCCATGTGAAAACCAGGTGGAAGTCCGAAGTGAAAGAGAGTAAACAATCCAGGTAGAATAGTCCGGAGTGTAGAAGGTATAGAAAATCGAAGTGTATGAGGTAGAGACAGGATGAGACTGGTGCGACCACGTGAGCGTGCAATATGTAGTTGGAATATACAAAAGAAAAAAACAAAAAAAAACAAAAGAAACAAAGGACGAAGACGGCTGTGTAGACAACAAACAGATGTATTAGTTTAACGCCCGGGAAGTGAGAAAGTCTTTACGTTTCGAGCCTAAGCTCTTCAAAAGAAAGGAACACAGAAATAAGCAGAGAGAGAAAATTAAAAAAAGGTTACGTGGCTAGCGATCAATCATGGCGAATGCCGATCAAAAGTGGTCAGGCAGGAGAGCTAGGAGGAAGGAGAGATAAAAAAGTAGTGGTGATCCCAAAATGAAGGTGCGCGTGTGTGTGTTTGTGCATGTATGTGCGTGTGGAAGAGGGCTGATAATTGACGTGTGCGCGTGTGCACGAGTAGGTGTGTGGATGATGGTGTGGGTGCTGGGAAGTGGTCAGTGCTAGTGTGTGCGGGGTAGTGTGTGCGGGGTAGTGTGTGCGGGGTAGTGTGTGCGGGGTAGTGTGTGCGGGGTAGTGTGTGCGGGGTAGTGTGTGCGGGGTAGTGTGTGCGGGGTAGTGTGTGCGGGGTAGTGTGTGCGGGGTAGTGTGCGCGGGGTAGTGTGTGCGGGGTAGTGTGTGCGGGGTAGTGTGTGCGGGGTAGTGTGTGCGGGGTAGTGTGTGCGGGGTAGTGTGTGCGGGGTAGTGTGTGCGGGGTAGTGTGTGCGGGGTAGTGTGTGCGGGGTAGTGTGTGCGGGGTAGTGTGTAATGGTGTGGTGTAGTATGGTGGTGTGTGGTGTGGTGTGGTGGTGTATGAGAGGCGAAGGTGGAGGAGCAGGGGTGGGGTGTGGGATGGGGGTGAGGGTATGTGATGGGGGATGGTAGCGATAGGGGTAGGGTATGTGCGGAGTGGGGTAGGGTATGTGTGAGTAGTGGTAGGATGGGATGTATAGGGATGGTGGGGTTGGGTTGGGATGTGTAGGGTTGTGGTAACGATGGAGGTGTGACGATGAAGAAAGAGGGTAGAAACGAGAAGGTGGGTAGAGTGAAGAGAGGAAGTAGGTGTCAGAGCAAGAGAGGAGAGGTGGGTGGAAGAGTGAAGGGAGGAAATAGGCGTGAGAGGAGAGAGGAGGGGGTTAGATGAAGAGGGGGAAGAGTTGAGCCCATGTGGCGCAAAGAAGCAAAGAGTGAAGGTTAATTCCTGTTCACGGCGAAGACGGGAGACAATCCGAATACAGACAGGTGTTGTAAAGAATGACTGGTAGAGCGGAAATGGCGCGAGACCGATATATATACGATATATATATATACGAATTTCTAACTTCCGGTCAGCCATTATTATGATTGACCGTTGACTGAACACTATTCAATTTTTTTTCTCCGTGTTTTTCTCCTTGTCTCCGTAGCTCGAAACGTCAAAGACTTTCCGTATTCCCGAGCGTCATACTAATACATCGTTTTGTTATTTACACCACCTGTCCTCGTCTGTTGTTGTTTTTTCGTACATTCTCCCATATATATATATATATATATATATATATATATATATATATATATATATATACATACACGTGTATATAACATCGTTGTTAATTAGCTGGTTGGGTAATTACCTTAAAATCTAGTAATAAGTAAGTGATTTTATCGGGGCTGAGAAAGTAGATATGCGTTAAAACACTATTAATGCAACCGCGAAAACTGGCGCAATTTTTCAGTAATCGAGACCACACACTACAAAATAACAGTGTTTGGGAATCACATTTCGTCGACTATCATTGTTTTGGAGAATATGCAATACTCAAAGTCGATCAACTTTAAGAGATCAACTTGACTAGTTTTCAGTAAACCTTAGACAAAGGACAAGTGTTATAATGTACGACTTTAAGAGGATAATCAAAGAGGATTTAAGAAGACAACCGTTTGGAAGACTCTCTGCTACACATCAGTTTATTCATCTTGATTATTTACGAAGAAATAAAACAATAAAAGAGTAACAAAATCTTTCAAAGAAGATCCATGCAAAATGGAATCAAGAATCAAAACATATCAAGCGAAAGACAAGCAACTGCTTCACAAACCGAACGCATAAATAAATTTTAATTCGAAACTTCCTACGTGTAGATAAGTGCATTGCCAAAAGGTCGAATTTCACCGCCATTCTTAGTAAACATGAAAAAGAAATAAGTGTAAGTGTTCATATTTTACAGCAGTTCCATTTGTTTACGTAAAGTTTAGAAGAATTCATAGCACTTACCAGTACATATGGTAAATTACTTGATAAAACAAGTACGGCGGTATCAATTTACAATTTTGGTAATGAATGGTTAGCTAAAAGCACATACAATGTTGCAACAGTTCTAATAATTTTCTACATGGCAGAGAATAGCCATTAAGAAATCGAACTCAGCATACAAACAGCACCGAAATCCAAACCAACAGCTGTATACAATTATGAGTATGCAGTAACAACTTTATAAAAACTTGAATGGAAAATAAAGGATCCTTTGTACACAAGGATCCTTTCTGAGGACATAAAACTTTCAGCAACATACGGCACCCAGTACTACATTTAATTTAGGTTTGGGTTTATTTCCTTCTTCTTTAATATTAAATTTATGTACATGAGATATAAGTTTCATCTTATTATTATACAGTTACTCCATGCTGTTTCTCAAGATAATAAAAAGGAGGAATATATAATAAAGGCGACATAGATATCTATTTGCTATCCTATGATTAATGTAAATGCAAAGTCATATCTCGGAAATATTAGTCTTTGAAAACATATTGAAAACATATCCTTCCTTAAGCAATAGTATCAACAAAGGCAACAATGTCCTTTCTTCTGTTATTCTATTTGAGGTGCAACGTGTCTTCTAACTTCCGGTCAGCTTCTTGTAAACTGATAACTAAATATTTTTGCATTGCATCCGATCGATTTTTCAAATTATTACTTAAGTGCAGTTCATTCAAGTGGTCACAACAGATACTGAATGGTGCCTTTATGCTGGTTAATGTGTAGCCATCACTATGGTCTTGGCATATTTAAGTATTCCAAGAATATCGTACAATATGTTACAAATATTTAGACATACATTCATAGGTATATAGCTTTATGCATATTATCAAAAGAATATAATTACATTTATCTATCCAGTCTACTGACTGAAATAAGTAACAAATATAAGATAAAAGATATATATATATATGTATATCTTCATATTTGGCACAGGCTTCTCTGTAGGTCGTACAGACCTCTCCATTATACTTTCTCAAATCTGTGAATAATGTAGGACTTCTGACAGTGTGCAGCAGCAGACGCAGGAAGAAACACTTCTGATGATTGGAATGCACAAGGTACACCCGCCCGATGGCCTCGCTTCTGAAGACAGCATCCTCTTCCCGGCCTTCAACATGTACTCCTTGCTTGCGCTTGTTTAATCTATTGTGTGCTCAGGTGTAGTAGACAGGGACCTCAACATACACCAGTGTTCTTGCTAGCAGGTCAATATGGCATAAGTTGAAGAAAGCTGTTAGAGTGGTTTCTGGTTGCTGCTCAACCATGCTTCGGACAGTATCTTCTGTAAAATACACACACTGGCCATTTTAAAGATGAACAGCCAGATTCACCACTGTTAGATGCCGCTCGTGGATTTCGAAGCGTAGGATGCGCCACATTGCCTCGATAGAATAAATGTATCTGCCCAACTGAAATTGCTTAATTTCATCTGCCTGCCTGCACTCTTGTTCAACTCCAAGTACTGCCATATCTGAGTGTCCATATTGATGTATTTACAAACATTTTTGATGCTGTTTATGGAGTTGCATGACTCAATATTCACATGGGCTTCGAATGTTTTAGATAGTGGGTTGTCGGGTAGGACCTACCTGTTGTCAGTTTCCATCTCTTGCCCATAGACTTTAAGCTTAGTAGTTTGTCCACCATCTGCTGGTTTGTGGTGCCTGTAGAGTGGGTAACCATCATGTCCCGTGCGTGTCTCCTAGATAAATTCCCTGGGGAACCTCTTGGTGCACATCTTGCGTTCCATTGTAAAAGGTTTGACTGGGCATGCGATAGTTAATTCACTAAAGTGTATGCGTTAAGTGATAGGAAAAAATGAAAGAACAAAGTATTAAAAATCGTTTTTCCCTTCAAGTAAACACATGCTCTAAAACACTTTACGTATCACTTGTTAGTATAAAATCTGTTGTTGGACATATTGTAAAAGTTTTGACTGTGCATACGATAGTTAATTCACTAAAGCGTATGCGTTAAGTGATGAGAAAAAAAATGAAAGGAAGAAGTATTAAAATTAGAAATTGCTCGACAACGTGGGGCTATTCATCTATGGAAGCAAATGAAAGACATTATATACAGTGTATTGTTTCAGTACGTTGGTAAAGTTTTAGTAAATCTTAATACGGTGATTTGAAAACAAATACAAAGACACTTTAACTTTCACTTGTTTAACATCTGTTGCTGGACATATTGTAAAAGTTTTGCCTGAGCATACGATAGATAATTCACTAAAGCGTATGCGTTAAGTTATAGGAAGAAATGAAAGAACAAACTATTGAAATTCGTTCTTCCTTTCAGTAAACACAGTCTCTCTCTCTCCCGCTCTGTCCCTGTCTGTCTCCCACATTCCCTACGTTTCTGTCTCTCCCTATTTCCTCTCCTTCCACGATATCAGCCACCCTCATTATGCTACTACATTTCCCTGAACCTAACACTTTTGCACCACTCTCATTTTATCATATAATAGCCCAACCCCTGTAGTCGGCCCATTATCAATTTTTATTGAAATCTAATTAGCCTATAATTGAACTAGATGTTAGTTCAACATGTATGCAAAGTTTGGTGGAGATAGTAACAGACAGGCTGAAATTGCCATTTATATATAAAAATTAAGTGAAATCCAAGGATCCAGATGTAGAAAGTAAGCTCCCAGCAGGAACAATTTTTTCCATGGCCCGATAACGGAAGAGATGCTGGCGTAGGTTTCCGCCCGACATCCGAAACTCGGAGTTTTATCGTGGCTACCGAATAATTGTCACATATTTTATTTATAGATAAATTCCTCTATTTACATAATATCGAGGTTTCCTTCATTCTTTTGTTGTCTTGCCATTTCTATCAATATATATATATATATATATATAAATACAGTGTACATTTAAACACATAAGAGACATCCATCATAAGAATTTCTTGCACGCTAGAAAGAAGAGTTAAATTCCATACAACTATTTAGGGATAGAAGTTCGAAGGGAATGAAAAATAAAAACTTTTACCATCTAACTCCTGGACTAAACGTTACATACACGAGGCAATCTAGTATCTGCCTCATGCTTATACATTATAATTTTTCAAATCTACCGCGCAAGCGCAGCTCCTAGTCGGCAGTAAATAAAAATACCACCTTTTAAAATCGAAAATTATCCAGAAAGAAATTATCAAATATTAGAAATGTCTACTACCAGTAGCCTAGCGTGTAAAATTTAGTCAATAGACTATATATTATTCATATAAATAGTGTACATTTAAACACATAAGATGCATTCATCATATAGGTTCCTTGCACGCTAGAAAGAAGAGTTAAATTCCATACCACTATTTAGGGATGCCTCTTATCTGTTTAAATGTACACTGTATTTATATGAATAAAATATATTCTATTGATTAAATTTTACACGCTAGGCTACTGGTAGTAGAAATTTCTAATATTTCTCATTGTCCTTGATAATATTTGTATATATTATCGGGAATAAATGATGGATTTTTTCTCTTATGAGGTTTTTTCACGCTAGCTACTTGATAAATTCTTGTAAAGGAATTCGTACTATTATTGAATTTATATATATATATATATATATATATATATATATATATATATATATATATATATATATATATATATATATATATATATATATATATATATACATATATATATATATATATAAAGTGTAGTATATTGCCACTTAAGTGTGGCTGACCCCTAGGGGTGGATGTTACTGTTGCTTTTAGCCCCAGGAGGACATCTCCTCCAGCTGGCTTATCGACACACGACTGTGTCCTGTTTGCCAAGGGAGTTATCCCTCTCACCACGACCAGCAGCACGAACGTATCCGGATTTCAGGGTTATTTCCCTTCTTCGGCGTTCGACAGCTGATGACCTTGGTGAGAGAGAAAAACCTGGCAAAATCTTATATCTTCTTTTCCAGTGACATTCTTCACTGATATTGAAAAGGTGAAAACAAGCAATGTTAATTCTCTAAATGAAGTATTAACAGTAACTGCACGATAAAGTGTAGTATATTGCCACTTAAGTGTGGCTGACCCCTAGGGGTGGATGTTACTGTTGCTTTTAGCCCCAGGAGGACATCTCCTCCAGCTGGCTTATCGACACACGACTGTGTCCTGTTTGCCAAGGGAGTTATCCCTCTCACCACGACCAGCAGCACGAACGTATCCGGATTTCAGGGTTATTTCCCTTCTTCGGCGTTCGACAGCTGATGACCTTGGTGAGAGAGAAAAACCTGGCAAAATCTTATATCTTCTTTTCCAGTGACATTCTTCACTGATATTGAAAAGGTGAAAACAAGCAATGTTAATTCTCTAAATGAAGTATTAACAGTAACTGCACGATAAAGTGTAGTATATTGCCACTTAAGTGTGGCTGACCCCTAGGGGTGGATGTTACTGTTGCTTTTAGCCCCAGGAGGACATCTCCTCCAGCTGGCTTATCGACACACGACTGTGTCCTGTTTGCCAAGGGAGTTATCCCTCTCACCACGACCAGCAGCACGAACGTATCCGGATTTCAGGGTTATTTCCCTTCTTCGGCGTTCGACAGCTGATGACCTTGGTGAGAGAGAAAAACCTGGCAAAATCTTATATCTTCTTTTCCAGTGACATTCTTCACTGATATTGAAAAGGTGAAAACAAGCAATGTTAATTCTCTAAATGAAGTATTAACAGTAACTGCACGATAAAGTGTAGTATATTGCCACTTATAGAGAAGTGGGTACAACAATCTATTATTTAAGCATAAAAACGGGAAAATCAAGAAAGTGAGAGTTCATAGTAACACTTCACGGATGGATATACATACTGAAAGTTCATATTCAAATGTCACAGGTAAAAGAGAGGAATTCCAGATAGTTCATTGGTGTCATTAATTTTGGTTAGGTGCGTAAAGTAAAGAGTTCATTCTCGAACAACACAAATAAGAGAGTAATGAGTACTTGTAACTCTTTACAGCTGTTTCTGGTTTTAGATGCTCCGTAAGCGCGGGAATGTGTATTATGTGTATATATGCCTGAAGTAGATCGGTATTAGTGAAGGTATACGAAATAACATGTTTAAATTATATGATCACACACAATATCCTATCAATTTGAAGAAGCACTTCCTGACAATAATATATGTTGACTTATTTTTTCTTATCTCATAATCATATACGCATGTGTATGTATATATATATATACATATATATATATATATATATATATATATATATATATATATATATATATATATATATATATATATATATATATATATGTATATATATATATATATGTGTGTGTGTGTGTGTGTGTGTGTGTGTGTGTGTGTGTGTGTACATGTGTACAGGTAACTGAGTACCCATAGTCTGTCATTCCTCACACACACTGAAACACACTTACATGCTAGTACTACAGAATGATGATAAATTCCTGACAAGCCGAGACTGCGCTGCAGGTTCAATAAATATTTATTGATAGCATTGACGACAGCTTGCATCTGTTAGTGTTTACGATCAGCATATTTGCTTAAGGCTTCATTGTTAATTAATGATTCATATTATATCAATTTCTTTTCAAAGTAATATATAAAAGAGAAATCAATGCTGTCATGTGTTTGCATTTTACCAAAGTTAGCAGCAATGTTAATGTTGCTCTGTACTCTTAGTTATTTTGGTGGGGTAATACATTTTTTTGTGTACAGAACTTATTAACATATTTCAATATCAATTATATATTTCAGGAATATTTTCTTTTCGTAATTGAAAGCAACTTTACCTACTACTATATTTATACCGATTTTAAACGACACAATACTTTCCTTAACGCCTCTACACCTTTTGTCCTTTAGTTTGTAAAATTTTGTTGTTCAATCTGAAATAGGATGATAAATATGAGAAAGCTTTTCTGTTATGGTTATTTTAAGCTTCCATATTTCCAGATATTTAATCTCCGATAGAAAAAATGTCCTTCGATCTAAAGTAATGCATTACTGGCAAAAGATTTCTTGTCTCTTATCTCACTGTGTACCAATGTTTCTTTTTCTCTGTGGGTAAATGAGCAAACAGTGTCTGTTCAATAAAAATCCGCCAAACAATACATTAACATTGCTTTTATATGGTGAATAATTCGAGACTGATAAATACTCGTGACACGTTGTAATTATTTCTCACTTCCTTCAAAGATTCACTTAATGTACATACATACATATATATATTTGTATTATATGTGATATATATATGTCTGTCTGTCCGTCTGTCTGTCCGTCTGTCTGTCCGTCTGTCTGTCCGTCTGTCTGTCCGTCTGTCTGTCCGTCTGTCTGTCCGTCTGTCTGTCCGTCTGTCTGTCCGTCTGTCTGTCTGTCTGTCTGTCTGTCTGTCTGTCTGTCTGTCTGTCTGTCCGTCTGTCTGTCTGTCTGTCTGTCTGTCTGTCTGTCTGTCTATCTATCTATCTATCTATCTATCTATCTATCTATCTATCTGTGTGCGCGTGCGCGTATCTAAACATACATATATACATACATGTGTGCATATAAATACACACAACACACACGCTCACACACACGCGCGCAAACACACGCCCGCTTTTAGCTATAAAATACATACATACACCCCCCGCATGTATACGTAGTTTACAATGAAAATAAGAGAGAAAACATTGCGCGTGCGCGTGTTTGTGCGTGTACATAAGTATGTATGTATGAATATGTATCTTCAACAAGGATTAGGATATTGCATATCTTCTAGCTCGGGAAAACGTAAATATTTGAATGTACACAAAACTACATTAACACTGGTAATTTTTTAAAAACAATATATATATATATATATATATATATATATATATATATATACGTAGACATCCAAATATATAGGCATACATACGTAGACATACAGACATATAGGCATACATAAATACATAAATTCACACATATATACCTACACCACATATGCATGTATGTATGCATATATGTATGTATGTATGTATGTATGTATGTATGTATGTATGTATATATATATATATATATATATATATATATATATATATATATATATGCATGACATCACGTATGTCCCTGCCGTAAGGCTTCACTTCCACACACGCCAGCTTAATCTAAGTCGTCCTTAGTCGAAAGACACCTATTGTTAATGTCCTGTTATTTGCATTTGTATTTGTGTACTATTTCTCCGTTTATTTTGTTCTTCTTTTCGTATACATTCGCTGCTTTGTTTCAAGGAATCTAGTGCTCTTAGCTTAGTTTTTCCTTGGGGCTGGCCAGATTGGAGCAATCTCGAGTATAACCAGCCGAAATTGCAAAGATAATCTGGAACTCAACTGAGGAACGGAAACTCCGGATGACCCGTCCTTGTTTTTTCTTGTCCTTTTTTGTATCATCTGTCTCGATGTTTTGCGTTCTTGTCCCATTTTTTGTACTCCTTTACATATGTATATATATATATAACTCATGAACGTGAACACACATATGCACACCTCACTACACATACACATAACACTGGAAACTTCCTTGTCATAAACAACGGTGGAAGAGCATTACCTGACTGGGGTTTAGCTATTTTAAAACTATACGCAACGGTTTGAAATCTCAGGTATTATCAATAAATGAAAATGGATGTTTCATACAGGAATCAAGCTAATAATCTGTAGAACATTGATTAAATACAATTTTGAATGATATTAAATTCATGGAACAGATATTTTAAATGAATGGCTTTTGGTTGAGCTGATGGGGTACAATATTTTGTGTATATCTTGCAATATCCGTGCGATCGCGGTTCTAAACTCCAAAGGTTTTTGAGTTAAGATGAGGGGGTGATAATTGAAGTGCTTGTTAATTAGAGAAAGGTAACTCTGTTTATCTGTTAATGTCTGAACCTTAGGAGCGGCGATTAGCGAAATGCAAATGAATTAGAAAAAAGCTCCGTTTAGTATTTGATAGAAGTATGAAGTTAGTAAATAGCCAAAGATGTAACTCACATCACTATCTTCGAAAGTCACTATCTTCCACCGTTATGTAGAACCCCTTCTGTATTTTCACGAGCTGTCCTTTGGTTGGCGATTCGACCTCTATAAGAATTCTCAGTGAGACCTTGTTGGCAGATGGTGGCTGATAGGGAGTACGGCACAGGGTCGCCGATCTTTTGACGAAGTTTCAAAACACAAATAATGCCATGATGACAAAGGTTTACTCTAAGCTGTATAGCGATGTCTGTGAGGCGAGTAAATGGCTTGAAGACTTGCTGCAAGCGACACTCTTAACATGGTTAATGTTACAACGATTGTTGATTACTGAGAGCAGCGTGCCGTACTCCCTATCAGTCACACCAGCAACATCTTACTGAGAATTGAGGGCAAAAAAGTAACATGTCAGTATATAGGAGACAGATTCGCGTTTTGTAATAAATCGAAGTTAATGTTATATAATAGGTTTTATGATCCCCATTGAAGCAGAAATACGTGTTCCCATCTGTCCTCTTGTTTCCAGACAATCAAACCGTTTTTTAATTAATACCATGTCAATTCCGGACAATTTCCTCTTCTCATTCGGCATTTGTTTTCCATCGTCTGTAACCGAAGATAACGTCAATAAATTACGAATTTATGTTGTGTGGTATTTATTCGTGTTTGTTGTTCAAATTCATACAAAAGATCATTCTAAATTATTTCTCTCATCTCATTTCTGTTTAAATCATTTATACATACATACAGACAGACACGCGCGCACGCGCACACACATCTGTGTGTATATATATATATATATATATATATATATATATATATATATATCTTTATACACACATATGTCACATATATATGAAAATATACACACGTATGAAATTGTGTATTTTAAGGTGTGTGTGTGTGTCACAGTGTTTGTGTGCGCGCGTGTGCGCGTGTGCGTAAACCGAAATATCGGCATACTAAATAAAATATTGCTTTTCCAAGTTGAGATTACAGCAATAAATTGTATTCACTAGCAAGATTATATACTCTCTAGATATGTTTGTATGTATGTATGTATGTATGTATGCATGTATGTATGTATGTATGTATGCATGTATGTATGTATGTATGTATGTACGTATGCATGTATGTGTTGTCTGTCTGTCTCTGTTAATGTCAGGTCATTTGTAAGGTTTTTCATGAGTGCTACTGATAACATAGAATCCAGTGGTTGGGTTGTGCATGGTTGGGTTGTCGGCGACTAAACCGGAACCCCGTAGCAGGCTGCTGTGTGCAGGGTTGCTTGAAACTCAGCATGGCTAAAATGGAAGGGTGAATGCAGTTTAGGTTGAAAGACTATCTAACAATGAAACGGGCACTTAAAACTTTCACGAGTGGACAGCTACAACACACACACTCATACGCACGCACGCACGCACACACACACACACACACACACACACACACACACACACACACACACACATACACACACACACACACACACACACACAAACACGCATGCGCGCACATAATACAAACTTACAAATATGTGCAAGATGGGGCAGTGAGGAGGGACGTTGTTGAAATGGCTATTACTCAGCCTCAGAGAGAGGAACATATGTCCGACAGGTACCATTCGGTCGGATTATCTTAGCATTTTCTTCTTTTCGGATGAAGCCATGGTGCTGTGGACGCGTTACTTGACGATAGGACATCAGTTACGTGAAGACTAACGAGTCTGTCATAGCAGTTCAGCGTGAGTATCGGCACCACTTCGACATTTACCGAAATCACGCCGTTTCCAGCCGTAACACAATCTTATGTTGGGTGAATGCACTTCGTACACGAGGTACACTAAGAAATAAGAGACCAGTGGGGGAGCCCCGAACGGTACGGATCCCGGGAAATGTGGAACGCATCAGACAAGCTTAGATACGGAGTCCAAATAGTTCTGCTCGGAGGTATTCCACTGAACTTGCCATTGATAAGGCGTATTTTGAATGAATACCTGCATTTCCACCCGTACAAATTGTTATTGAGCAACAGTTGAAACCATGGGACTATGCACAGCAGCTTAACTTTACATGTCAAATGGAAACAAGTTTTGAGGCAAATGACAACCTCATTCTCTTAATAAGTGATGAAGTCCAACAACGATAGTTCTGTTGATTCACCATGTATTAACATGGTGAATCAACAGAACTGTCATTACTGGCCTCTTGAAAATCCGAGAGAGCAATGTTACCCAAATTGACAAAGCAATGCTGGAGAGAGTGGAGGCCAACATCCAAGAACGCTTTCAGAAATGCATCCCCGAAAACGGATATGATGGATGTTGTTTTTCACACTTGATGATGACAAATGCTAATTCAATACGAATACATTGATGTCAATAATTTTTGTTTGCAGCTAATATCAATAATTTTGTAAATCTGTCATTGTAATCTGTCATCTCAATAATTTTTGTAATTTTGTCATCTCTGTTCCATCCTGAACATCTATAAATACAAACCTATGTATATATGTATATAAACAAATATATATATTTATAAAAAACGTATGTAGATATGTTTGAGTTAGGAAATCAATATTCGAAGCTTTCAAAAGGATTTATATTATTTATGAACCTTTCCAAGTTGTCGAAGATGATGTTGAACAGTTGTATGGTTTGAACTAAGCTTTATTGCCAATTCTTCAACTGATAATTCAGGATTTTCTTCAAGTAATGCCTCAAGAAGCTTATCATCAAACTCAGCTGGACGTCCTGTTCGATCTCCACCTTCAAGGCTGAAATCTCCACTTCTGAATTTTGCAAACCATCTGCAAGTTCTTTCATTCAAGCATTCTTTCCCATAAATTGAGTGTATGTTCGCTTCGGCTGCAGAGCTTCCTTTTTTGTACTCATAAAGCATTATGTGCCTTAAATGCTCTTTGGATACTTCCATGTTAAAAAGGGTTTTAATCAAAGAAATTTTAATTCCATTATTCTATAAAATAATATTTGATTAGTTTAAATGTACACAAAGGCATAAAAATAATTTTAAATTTCATTAGACATTCTAAAATACTATAACATTTCATTCAATTTTAAAGAAGGCAAAATCGGACAGAACTTAAGTGATGGCCTGATATATACTTTCATTTCTCTCCATTACTTTGCTCTTATTTACAAAGATACATTCTCACTCGCACACTAGCGATACATCCTCCTCTCTCTCTCTCTGTACTAGAATCAATGTATATCTAATCTCTCTGTTCACTCTCTCTCACTCCCACTTATTCCCCTCCCCATTTTGCTCCTTGTCTCCATCCACCCACACCTATAACCCAATACCCCTACCGTCACTTACCCATCCTCTCCTCTGCATACCTACCCTTCCTTCATCTCTACCTCCCTCTCAATCTCCTCTCTGTCCTCTTCTCTGCCTCAACTTTCCTGTCTGTCCCCTCACATTTCCCCCGTCACCTCTTTTGTTCTCTTCCCTCTCCCAGCTTGCGCTTCTCCCCTCACCTACCCAACTTATTCCCACTGCTCTCCGCTCTTTCCCCCGTCACACCTCTGCTCTTTCTATATCTGCACTAAAAAACCAACCACAGTCACACACCAGAAGGAAGTTGACGAGTAATTGGAAGTCTACAGAGATAGGATTGTTCCTGCGTGCCTGGGAGATCGCAGAAGGTGATAGGCGAAATAATTTAATTACAGCTGCCCTAAAGAGCACAAATAGAGCAGAAGAAGAATGAGCTCATCCGGTCTTATGCGCTCGTACGGCCACACCTGGAGAAACTGGATATAATTTTCAAAAGTGTCGAAAGAAATGATGACACTGCTTGTGAGAAACCTCACACAGAAAGCAGTGGAAACATCGACACTAAAGACAAAAAACTCAACAAGGAGGGAAACTAGAAAAATGCGAACAACCGCAGTCCCAACACCTCCCAAAGCAGCAATGTAGGAAAAGAAACCAGCTGAAAGCCAAATGCAAATGGTTCAAAAGTAAAAACCCAAATCAAACCCTCTTAGAGAAAAAAAGTCTATCTGCAAGTTCCACAAAAAAAAAAAAAAGGTTCTGTTGGCATGGAGAGAGTGTGACAAACTGCCGCTTTGCGCACCCAGCGCTGGAGCAGAATCCATCACTCACCCAACGAAAGAGACAACCACACTTGGAGAAATCTATATCCCAGCACAAACCTGCAGAAAAGAAGGCCAGATAGAAGTCATATGCAGATGCATTACAAGCTGCAGCGGTTGAGTAACAACATTTTTTCAGTGTGGCACAGGAAATAGTGCAACGGTCGTCATGGATACAGACAAAGCTGAGCTATGTACCCTCGCATGCAAGATCACCTCAATTGATGGACCCCGGTTGGCCACCACTGCCACTAAGCCACCCATCATACCAACACCAACACCATTTCTACTAATGAATATAAGAGGCCTGCTACAGAACAAGAGCAAATGCAAAATTGCGCACCTGAAGAATCTTTCTGCATGCAATCAAGCTATATACACTGCACTTATGTCCGTAGACATAAATGATGCGGAGATACACATACCAATATATGCTATCTTCCGTGCAGACAGAAGAAAAAGAAATCACGGTGGAGTTGCAGTGTACATCTGCAAAGATATCGCACCATTAACCCTGTTATCCAACTCGACCTCGGTGTGTGACACACTCATAGTTCACCTAAAGCAACTTGATAGAGTGATATGCACACTATATCGCCCACCTGATGCCTCAAATCCTGATGGAAAATTTGAAGAAAGCCTCAGTGCGATAAAAGAAGTGCTAAAACAATTGGATCAACGTATTACTATATTCCTGATGGGTGACTTCAACTTCTCCAACACCAGGGGGCCCGACGGCAACATAACCCCTACTTGATCTTACGAAAATACTATTCATGGAACAAATCATACTCTCTCCAACCAGGCACAAAAATATCCTGGATCTCTGTTTTACAAACAATGTGGAAATTATCCACAACGTAAATATATCAACGACAATATTCTCAGACCATAACATGAAAGAACTGGCAATGTATAACTAAAGATAAACTCCGCACAGATGGTGCTCAAACCCTATTCAGCCTAAATTTCTATAAGGCTGACTGAAAGTCACTTGAAAAACAAATAATCCTGCAAGACTGGCCTATAAACCTCTCTATGCAAGGCAGATATGAAACTCAATAAATTCATGTCTCACAAACACACAACATGGCTTCCGTCCAGGGTGGAGCTGCCTCACACAGCTGCTGCAGCACTTTGAGTGGGTACTGAAACAACAGCTAAATCAGTCAGCTGTAGACGTGATGTACATCGACTTTGCCAAGACCTTCGACAACGTTGATCATGACATGGTATATCACAAGCTGTAAAACCTTGGTATTATTGGGAAACTGGGAGAGTGGCTGCATGACTTTCTGAAGGACAGGAGTCAGACAATTGTAGCCAATGGTGCTCACTCTGAAGAGACACCAATTCCGAGTGGATTCCCACAGGGAATTGTACTGGGGACACTATTATTTGTGGTGGCCTCTCAGACATACCCTTCGCAGTACAGCCAGTCAATCTGACCAGTAATGTTGACGACACATAAGTATCGCAGGCAGTTAGGAACCCAGAGGGCATCATAAAACTGCAGAAAGACCTGAATGAAATATACAAATGGGCTAACAAAAAAAAACAAATAAAATAACATGCAGTTTAATGCTATGAAATTTCAGGCACTCCACTATCGGTCCAACATCAGGCTAAAATCGGAATACACTTTTACCAGAAGGTAATACGATCCCTGAGTCAGAATCGGTGTGTGACCTGGGGGTTCACATGAGCAATGATGCAACATTCACATGCATATTACTAAGATGTCAACACTGTGCAGGCGAGTGACTGGTTGGATTCTGAGGACATTCAGAAACAGGAAAAGGGAGGACCTACTACTACTATGGAGGACTTTTGTTCTCAGCCACTTGGACTACTGTTCCAAACTATAGTCCTCAGAGAGTGTGAAACAAGCTGTGGAACTCAAAGCAATCCAGCACCAATACACAAAGAAGATTGAGTCAATGCAAAAGATGGGCTACTGGGAGAGGCTAAAGGTGCAGAGAGAAGACGAGAGAGATATGCGGTGATGTATATTTGAAAGAGCGTGGTATTTTGGAATTGAGAGCTATACCAGTCCCCGAACTGAACGGCGCTGCATCGTACCAAAGATCCCGTCTTACCCATCTAAAATAAGGACACAGTACTGCAATAGTCTGGGTTTCAAGAGCCCGCCGTCGTTCAACGTCCTGCCAGGTAACCTTAGAGATCTACATGGTGTTAATGTGGAAGTTTTCAAGGAACGTGTGGACAAGTTTCTATCTGAGATATGAGTTGGATCCACATCGCGGTAGGAGACACAATGAAAAGTCGCTCCGTCCAACTCGCTTCTTCACAAAAAACAATAACGGAAACAACACTGAATAACTACAGGTGCTGCACCAGCATGGCCTCATCCTGGACTGAAACCAGTAAAAGATAAAAATAAATGGTAAATATATATATATATATTTGTGTGTTGTATACATTTATATGTATACGCATACATATTTGATATATATATATATATATATATATATATATATATCTATATATATATATATATATATATATATATATATATATATATATATCATAAATATAAGGGATTAGCAATTGAGTTGCTTCTCCAACATACTGAAAATTCAGAAACAGCAGTCAAAGAACTACTAATTCTAAACTACAAATTTTTCTCTAAAACGGATGGCGATATTTATGGCACACATAGAACAAAAAACCGGAGGGAAAAGCACAAACAAAACAAGCCTTTAGTTAATTGGGTACGAATCGTTTCATGGTTAAGCGAACGAAAACTTCACTATTCCAATCTTCAGCCCAAATATTCTGATAAATTTGAAAGTGTCTCTAAAAAAAATTCACGGTAATCCCCGGCCACGCGACACCAAAAATCAACGATAAGAAAGGCACTTACGAATTCATCGGCCAGCGAGTTCAGGCACCCCACCCCAAAGAAATTCCCAATTAACTAAAGGCTTGTTTTGTTTGTGCTTTTCCCTCCGGTTTTTTGTTCTATGTGTGCCATAAATATCGCCATCCGTTTTAGAGAAAAATTTGTAGTTTAGAATTAGTAGTTCTTTGACTGCTGTTTCTGAATTTTCAGTATGTTGGAGAAGCAACTCAATTGCTAATCCCTTATATTTATGATGATAAATGTTCTTACCGATAAAGGTTTATTTCATACTGAACTACTTGGCAAAATTGTTAATTGTTAATTCTATTATTAATTGACGATTCCCTGCCCTCATTTCTTGTATATTATATATATATATATATATATATATATATATATATATATTTTGGAAGGTTTGGAGGTGATGTACAGGAATTATATTACAGAAAAAAGTTAAGGTACTCAGAGATATGAATGGTTGTACATTTACAGATTTTTATTAATATGTCACATATTTTATAAATCATATAAAGCGCTTTTCACCTAAATCACAAAAAAAAAAAAAAAAATTGAAAATCCTACACGATTAGGTGAAAAGCGCTTTATATGATTTATAAAACATGTGACATATTAATAAAAATCTGTAAATGTACAGCCATCCAGATTTCCGAGTACCTTAATTCTTATATATATATATATATATATATATATATATATATATATATATATATATATATATATATATATATATATATAGGAGCGCGCAGGAGTGAAAGCCTTGTGAGTGGATTTGTAGACGGAAACTGAAAGAAGCCCGGGATCTAGTTTCTTTCATTCGCAAAATATATAGTATTTAGAAAACTAACACACAGAAAGATACACAGAAAAATGCTAACATACAGAAGCGCAGAAAAATATGTAATATACTAACACACACAAAAATTAAAACAAAATACGCGGCTGAAATCAACATAGACAACAGCGGCACAGAAATAGTGAACTACAACACACTGTGCGGTTGTCATGGTGACAAGCTGCTGTTGATTGGCTAAAATAACCCAAATTTACAAGCTTTAATGTCAAATAACATCAGATTCTTTAATTTACGAGATAAAGTAATTGGTTGATCGTAATCAAAATTCAGAGTTGCATCGATACACCAAAATTGAAAGCAATCTGAGCAAAATTAAGGGGAGCTCATTTTGCGAATGAGAAAGACTAGATCCGAAGCCAGTCGTATATATATATATATATATATATATATATATATATATATATATATATACGGAGAGAGAGAGAGAGAGAGAGAGAAAGGACAACAAAAGAAAGAGACCTCGATATTATGTAAATAGAGGAATTATCTGTGAAAATATGTGACACTTATTCGGTATGCATGATAAAACTTCTTCCTTTCTACTTGGAGAGTTTAGATGTAGTTATAAAAATATGTCCTGTTTAAATGTAATTTCATTAAATTTCTTTGTGCAGCTGAGGATTGCTCTGCATTTTATATTTGATGTAATGTTCACATTGCTTAATTAAATAGAGTCGCATGAAACGATCGTACTGCATTAACTTTGGATATCCTTGTTGCTTATTTTGATTTTAATCACCTATATATATATATATATATATATATATATATATATATATATATATATATATATATATATATATATATATATATATATATATATATATATATATATATCTGCGTGTGTGTGTGTGTGTGTGTGTGTGTGCGCGTGTTTGTGTGTCTGTGTTTGTCCCCCCAACATCACTTGACAACCGATGCTGGTATGTTTACGTTCCCGTAACTTAGTGGTACGGCGAAAGAGACCGAAGGGGTAAGTACTAGGCTTACAGGGAATAAGTTCTGGGTTGGATTTGCTCGACTAAAGGCGGTGCTCCAGCATGGCTGCAGTCAAATGACTGAAACGAATAAAAGAATATGTATATAGGAGACCAAACATGTACGCCGAAACTGCACAGACGATCTGCTTCTCGACTGATGATGGAAAGCGCCAATTGATCCGTCCTTTTTGCTGTCCTTTTTTGTATCGTCTAACTATCCGAATGTTTTGTGGTCGCTTGTAACGTTCTTGTTCCATTTTTTGTAAGTATATATATCTATATATATATACAGGGATTAGCATTGAGTTAATCCCTGTATATTTATGATGATAAATGGTTTTACCGATAAAGGTTTTTTGCATACTGAACTACTTGGCAAAATTGTTAATTATTAATTCTATTATTAATTGACGATTCCCTGCCCTTATTCTTGTATATATATATATATATATATATATATATATATATATATATATATATATATATATATATATATATATATATAAAAGAGACCACTAAGTGGACTGCTAATGTGCTAGAAGAAGATCACTTAAAAATTCTCAAAGGAAAATTCAGCGAAGCAAAAACAAGCGGGCGAGACTAGTGAAAATTATAGAAATAAAAAGGTTACAGATAAAAGGTTACAAATAAAAAGGTACAGATAACCTTTTTATTTCTATAATTTTTACTAGTCTCGCCTGCTTGTTTTTGCTGCGCTGAATTTTTCTTTGAGAATTTTTAAATGATCTTCTAGCACATTAGCAGTCCACTTAGTAGTCTCTTTTATATATACATATACAATAATCCTTTTGAGATCTCAGAAAATCTTTTCTGAATCTTCTGATTCTTTTAATGTGCTGGTTTCCTGGTATTAAATTGATATTAGTTAATATCAAATTTTTTACCCTTATATATATATATATATATATATATATACATAAATATAAATTTACACATATGAAAATACACCAGCACGAAATGAAATTTTCGCTATAGTGAAGTGTACGCAAAATTACCAATGAATATAATGGTATTGTTACAAACTTGCCATAGAATTGTGATATTTAGTCCGGTCGGCTGATTGTTTCACATTTACGCTTTATTAGTACATCGTGAACGCAGATATATGTGTTTTTAGGTCTGTGACTGTATGGATACATATAACCACTTCTATCTATAACTTACCGTGTTTCTTTCTGATTTCCGTTCAACTGTATTTAATTCTCTCCACCTCTGCTTTCTTCTAACGTCTACATAGCTACTTTCCGTTCAGTGCTTCCATATTTCAATAACCCGGCAGCCCAGTAATTACTAACTGTTCACTTCAAGGCTATAGTTTGTTTAATGATTTGTTTCCTTAGCCACCCAAACCTTAATGATGTTACTTTGGTAACCAAATGTCAGTCGCTTTCTTAATTATACTTGGCTAACGGTAGCTACTTCATTCGACCATACATACATCTGCAATTTTATTATTTTCTGTCTTTCCTTCACCCCACCACATACATACATACACTCGCCTGTATGTAGAAAGCTGATGTCTGTACACACACACACATAGACACACACACACACCTACATACATATACACAATATGTATTTATGTGTGAGTTTGTTTTCGTTTCGTTTCGCACTAAATTCACTTTATTGTTAAACAGTAGCGCTATTGACGGGCTTCAGATGTCGTATTTGCTACAAAAGAGAGGAGAGGGAGTTCTATGATTTCATAACGAGAGCATTAGCAACACACATAAAGCGTGGGATATTCAAACGAGTCTCAAAACCATGATGTAGATATAATTCAGTTGAAGTTTGTTTCTTCGTTACTTCTCACGTATGATAAACTAAGAAATATTCTTCTCCACTGGACAAGGAGCCAAGTGTTCTCAGAAAAAATGTTTTTTTGTTCATATATTTCTTCAGTACATGTTATAGTGGAGGCACGTGGTTTAATGGTTAAGGTTTTAGACTCATGATCATAAGATTGTGGTTTCGATTCCTGGACTAGGAGAGGCGTTGTGTTCTTGAGCAAAAGTCTTCATTTCACGTTACTCCAGTCCGCTCAGCTAGCAAAAATGAGTATTCCTGGGACGGACTGGCGTCCCGCGTAGGTGGGAGATATATACGCCACGGACACTGGGAAACCGGCCCTTATGAGTCAGTATGACTCGAGAAGGAAACTTTTTAGTACAGGTTAGAAGTGATTTTATGAAACGTGTATGAATGAAGAACAAAGTTGAACCCGACGAAATTTGAACGTATTAGGGTAAAGTATGAAATTGGTTTAAAACCTTTCCATGCAGAATCACAGTTACCTAAGCTTTGAAGAGGAAGTTTAATGTAAAATATATGCATTGGACGATGGCTTAAATGACCCAAAATTCGAAGTCCTTCTGTTGTATATAACCGTAAGACTTTGTGCTGTTATATATGCAAAATTCTTTGTCTGTTGTATTTATATAATGTCTTGTTTGTTTCTGTCTTAGTATACATTCGCTATCTTTTTTCCAATGGCATAATAATAGCATTGGCGCTTGGAAAATTGATTGGTCTCAATGGTAATGGTGCGAAACTACTTTGATATCTTGCGTCACTGACTGACAAGGAAGACTCAGCTGCGAATATTCTGTGTATCGTGTCTTTGTCTAATTTCCTGTCCTTTAAGTTTTCGTCCAGTTTCCCGTTTGCTCTGCTTTCGTCTAACTTATTCTCCTTGTATTCTTTCTGTTCAACCCTTGATACATCCATGTAGCGCAACGCACACCATGTTTGTTTACTTTATTGTAAAAATATTCCTTGAATATTTATTGTGCGACTCTTATCTCTATCTCTACTCTTACTCTATCTCCTTCTACCTCTACTCTTACTGTATCTCTTTCTCCTCTCTTACTCTCTCTTTCCGCCCTTGCTTGCCTCCCTTGTACTTTTCTCTTCTCTCTCTCTTTCTCTGTTTCTCTGATCTGTCTGCTCCTTCGTTCTCTCTGTCACCCCCTCTTTCCCTCTCTCAAAATTTTCTCTTTCCTACCACGTGACCGGTGTCAGGCGAAGGCGGTGTTCTTTTTCGCCCTACCTTTGACCAAATTAGTCATGCTGGTCTAGGCTCCTGCTATGTCCCGTAGGACTTACTCCATTTAATCTTTGCGCAACCCCCACTAAGTTCATTCGATAGCGTCAAAGCTCTTTCTGTTGTATTTGTGTTATATGTATACTTATTATACATTTTTCTTCCGCTGTATGTAGCCGTAAGGCTTCATGCTGTCATATGCATATTTCTTTGTCTGTTGTATTTATATAATATCTTGTTTGTTTCTGTCTTAGTATACAGTCGCTAGCTTTTTCCCAGTAGCTTAATGATAGCACTGGCGTCTGCAAAATTTAGTGGCCTCAATAGTAATGGCGCGAAGCCACTAGGATATTTTGCGTTATTGACTGACGAGGAAAACTCAGCTGCGAATATTCTGTGTATCGTGTCTTTGTTTAATCTCCCGTCTGTTAAGTTTTCGTCTAGTTTCCCGTTTGCTCTGCTTTCGTCTAACTTTTTCTCCTTGTATTCTTTCTGTTCAATCCTTGATACAGACATGCACACAGAAACAGACAAGCAGACAGGCAAATACACCACATACACACCACACACAAACACACACACACATATATATATTAACACACACGTATATTAGACCATTGGGCCACCACCGTCTCTTTGGGTTCTATTTTATCTCATGTATAGATACATACCACAGGTTTCTGCGCATTTTCCGTTAATAAAATTCTACTAGCAAGGTATCGATCAACTTGGCCTTATATTAAAAGATGTTTACCAAAGTTTCCGGGCACTGGAGTCAAAATCAGAAACATATTCTATACATGCATTTATATTTTTTTAGATTGACTTCTAGCATTTGTGATAAAAAGTAAAAGTAGTTGGTTTAGTAGACGTCAGTTGATGACCAGAACGTAATTTCTAGGCCCTCAGAAGGAAGTCGAAGTCATTCTTAGTGGGATATGAAGTCAAAAGCTAAAAGGACTCTGTCAACCAGTTCATTACGAGTATCAGAATGATGAGATTCCGAATCATGTGACGAGCGTTTGTCGTAAAACCGGTTATCAAACAGTTTATTTCCAAAACAGAAAGCAGGTAGATAGAATAAGTGCCATTTTTGTATTGGTTTCGATTCAATGTATAGTTTTGCTATACGACTTTGTGGCAGTTGAAAGAAACCAACATTAGTATTTCAGAAGGCGGTGATCTGGCAGAATCGTTGGCATGCCGGGCGAAATGCTTAGCGGCATTTCGTCTGTCTACATGTTCTGAGTTCAAATTCCGCTGATGTTGGCTTTACCTCTGATCCTTTCGGGTCGATAAAATAAGTGCATGTTGAGCATTGCTGTTCCGGTGCCAAAATTTGAAACCAATATTACTATTTCAGAAAGAGAATCGGAGATATGTCTAGCAGTGTTTGGTTGCATCCTTTTATGTTGTGAGTTCAAATGTCAGCGAGATCCACTAAGTATTTAATAATTCTGGTGTTAATAAAATAAATCTTGAACCAGTTCTGGGCTCGACCTCGTGCCGATGATCAATATTAGTATTTCACTAAGCAGTGGCAAACGCCAGGGAAGAAGCGACATCTCTTTGAATTCGATTCCTAGATATGATATTACTAATTGACTACAACTCAAGACTGCCAATTTGCCTCATCTAAAATATAGCACCTTTTTGTTTGATGAAAAGAAAGCAAAATTACACTGCTTTATAGTTATGAACGAACTGGTTCTACTCTTTGAGGGCATTGTATAGTTGTTTAACTTAAACGTTTATAATTCTGATAAATATATTGTTGAAGATAATGGTATGAATTAATAACTATGAAGATGCAAAATGAATATAGAAACGTTCAAACTTGAATGTCTCGTTGTCAAGTGACAAGCAGCCGTTCATCTGCTGTCTATTATATACATTAGACACTGAGTGTGACAGTTTCACCTGCATGCTTTTTTTATGCGCAAGGATTCATAGTGTTATAGGAGAAGTCTATATTTTTTTCTTCAAATGTATTTCTATTGATGATTTGGGTAGTTTGCGTGGTAATGGAAGGTTGAAGCCAAGACACGAGAAATGTAAACAACAAAAAGAAAAAAAAACCCAAAGCAATCACCATTCCACTGAACTTCTGTTTATTCCGTTCCAACCCTATCACTTCCTACTTTCTTTCGTATCCACTCCCTTTCTTCAGATACACTCACAATCCTTTATCCCTCATCACAAACAACTTCCTTCATTTGCCTGTTCCTGACTGTGCTTCGACGCCTGCCCCTTTGTATACTTGTCCGACGTAGCACATCCTTTCATTTCATCGGCCGCATCACTTATGGCATAAAACCCCATACTATGCGACATATTGCGGAAACTAGTTGATAAGTAGCTGATCATTTTAGGAAATACTTGTTAGGCACCTGACTTAAAAATCATCGGATCACTGAGAACAGTAGCCCATATTTCGTAGTCACACTACATGGATTTCACTGTTTGCAACATTGCACGACTCCATAAATCTCCTTTTCTTCGACGGTATCGCGAACAACAATTTTCTGGTTAAAAATCCCTAATCCAGCTGGGGTATAATCGAAATGCCTTCCTCTAAAAACATCACTTTCTCCTCACATGACCACCCATAAACCCTGATAACTGCCCTAATGTACGTTTCAATCCTCTATCTCTAGACACACTCACAGGCACGACACTACTTATCTACCTCACTTACTCCCGCTTATTACCCATATACCATAACGCACACCATTATGCGCTGTTCACCCACACAAACATGTCATCCACGTTTATTCCCCAAAACGTATACCCAGACACATACTTGCATGTATTTGCCGTCATACACACATGCATAGATTATATTCTCATACACTTTCTTAAAATTTCCTGTTCTTACCTCCCTTATTTCTTCCATTTCTCACTCGTTTAGTTGCAAAACACTATTCTACTTTTGTTCTACTCATTTACGTTATTTTATTCACAATGCTGCATTGCTAAAATAAACAGTATTTGTTTCTTTCTATTAACGTATTTTCCCCTTTTCTTCTTTTCCGTTTTTCACAATGGACCACTGTTTTAAACATTGAACCTTTTCATTGAACATTCTCGTTTGTTCTTTCCACTCAGTGTAATTAGATACTTTAGTCTCTGTTGTTTTTGTTTTTGTTTGTATCGATTTCCTTGTGATTCAAATTGTATTGTTTCTTTATATGCTTCTTGACATGAGTAGTTATTGCCTTAGTGATGTTGAAAGAAACAAGACTGTCATGTCAACATTGAATGATATCTGGCAAGGCTATCATGTCCACATTGAAGGATCTGCCTTGATAAAAACAGTGCGAAGGTGACAATATTTCCGTGCTGTGTAGATGGCTTTTCTGAATCAATGATTATGGAGTAACGAAGGACATTATCAACTTCAACGCACGCAATATAACTAGAAGTAACTGTAGGTACGTACTTACTGTACAGAAAGAATACAATGGGTGAAGTGATCAAGCTGGTGTTTATAGGAAGTGGACCGGAAAGAAAAGTATCATTATACGCTGCATTCGAGGAGTCCGGGAGCAAGTGGCCAAAGAGGGAGAGAAGCCTAACAAGGTGGATAGGCATAAACGAAAGTATTACTGATATGTATGGCAGCAACCTTGCTTTCACCGAAGTTCTCAATATCAGTATACCAGTGTTATGTAAGGTAGGAGAGCAAAGTATTCAGTTAATCTAGAGAGAAATCGCTTGTATGTGCTGTAGATTACAAAACTTTGAGAGATCAGGCTTTATGCTTGGTATACCAACGGTAACTGAAAAGAAAAGAAGAAGGAACGAATAAAGACCTTGTGTATAACTGTGTTCATGTTCCTTTGCGATATTTAAAGTGAGAGAGGGTTGATTCAATCAGTTTTGCGATGTTGGCTGTTTTTTTTCTTTTTTTTGAGAGAGAGAGAGAGAGAAATATCCATTTCATGGAAAGTTATCTGAAAATGATGGCTGTGCATTCAACTGATTCTATTGACCCATCATCTATATACTACTTGTACTTATGTTAATGTCAGTGATCGGAAGATGAAAATGTATAAGAGTATATATCAGAGGGAAAATCCACCAACACCAACCAAAAAATGAAATAAACAAGCTTTAACTATAAATGTCACACTGACGACAAATGTCAAATTCAATGTCATATCAGTTTTATAATTGAACAAGAAAAGATGACTTATTTTATTCTAATTTCTCTTGTGGTAACTATTCTATATAATTCATTATCTCGATCGTCTACAGCCTGTAAAAGACAAATGGCGAATAATTTGGAAAGGACATTTTTTCGAAATATATAATACTTCAGTTACGCATGTTTACACTGGATGGATGTTATATGAAAACACTAATACATAAGCGATAAATATAGATTAAATATAATTTTTTTCTCAGTTTCTTGAGGCAAAAGTAGACTGACCATTTAAAGAAAAGCTCGAGGAGACGGCCCACAAAAAACTTCTTTCCTCGAAGAAAGTTGTTGACAAGGTAACAACGATGGATTTTCATTCTGATTCGATGATGAGAATTCAGTTTTCAGTCAGAAGAATTAGTGTATAGGTTACTGAGCATTCCACAGATACATGCAGTATTAGCATAATTCTCAATTATCGGTAAAAACCAAACAATGAATTTTCGCAAAGTTTCGGTCAATCGAATATCACTCACAAACCTTGAGTGGATCCGAGGTTATGGGAAAAGACATTCACTTAAAATTCCATACAAAAAGCCAAATTATGGCTGTCTCATAAACCTAAATGCAGTAGGAGAATGATACATCCCAAAAACTTATTCTATTATGTAATTTATATTGTGAAATTCTACATAAGTTATAAATATTCTTATAAGAATATTATTTTCTTCGGTACTGTGTCTATGAGGATATGGTTGATTAAACGCTAACCAGTATATCATTTATTCCTACTTCACTGAAATTGCAAGCATGAGAATCAAAATCACTTAATGAGAATTTCATCCATAAAATGACTAGTAACCAGCACTCCATCAGTTACGACGACGACTGTTCCAGTTGATCCGATCAATGGAACAGTATACTCATGAAATTAATGTGCAAGTGGCTGAGGATTTCACAGACACGTGTACTCTTAAAGTAGCTCTCAGAGAGATTCTGTGCAACACAGAACGTGATAAGGGTGGTCCCTTGAATGACAGATGCAACTCGTTTTACCAGCTGAGTGGATTGGAACAATGTGAAATAAAATGTCTAGCTCAAAGACACAACGCGCCGCCAGGAATCGAACTCACGACCTTGAGCCGAATACCCTGACAACAAAGCCACGCGCCTTTCCTAAGTAAGTAGGAAAGACACTGAATGTTAAAATAAACAGGCTGTGTTCTTAAATAACTACGGTCATTCCGACTTATTTTAACGAGGTAGAATGTAATATTACGCTATTAGGAATTAGTTAATCATAAAAGGAACAAAAATTATGCATCCCCTAAAGAAATTAATAAATTTACTCAGATGACATTGGACAATTCTTAAAACGAAACACGCATCATTGCCATAACAATATGATATAAAGAGACGCAAAAGAAGTAGCTAAAGTGGCAGATTAAAAACTACTTTTACTTTATATAAAATATTTTATAACATTTTAGAGGTAGGAAGAAAAGAAGAAGAAACATTAGATGAAGTAAAACAAACTAATTGAAGAGTAGTTGACTATACTTTAAAAATCTATTTTCGTCGGATGATAATAAGTAAGCAATTCATATTGTAAAGCAGTTTGGAATGATATAAATACAAAGGATAAGATGATAGGATGAAAAAGTAGTTAGCACGCCGGGCGAAATGATTAGCGGTTTTTCGTCCGTCCTTACGCCCTGAGTTCAAATTCTATCGAGGTCGATTTTGCCTCTCATTCCTCTCGGGATCGATAAAATAAGTACTAGTTTAACACTGAGGTCGATGTAATCGACTCGCCCCCTCCTCCGAAAAATTTGCATCATCAGTGAATCTCTTACAACAACCAGGTAACAACATTTTAAGTAGATTTCTGAACAGTCTAGAACAAGTATATACATAACATATTATTTAAGAAACTCTAAGAAAAGATCAACAGAAGATGCCATTAACTACTACTAATCAGTAATCCATAAACATCTGTCTAAAATATTATTCAATATTATTAAATCTAACTGTACAACGCACAGAGAAAATCAATTAATATGTATAAAGCAAAACTAATTTAAGGAAATTTCTATTAGAAAATTGGTCAACTCCTTATCAACAAAATTATTCGGATAAATAAAACAGTGAAAGAAAAATGTGAAATGTGATCGCATCGGCTGCAAGAAAATCTTTCAAAGGATTCTTTAACTGGTGTTAAGAAGACTGGAATATACATATATTATGCCCAGATGGTTCTATGTATGGGAAGGTTGCCGATGCATCTAACCATGTGGAAATTTTATGAATCACAAGAAAAAGAAATTAATCAATGTGACATTATTTTATACAGAATAAAAAATCGTAGTTAAATTCTCTACTGAGACAGCTTGTATTTTGTGTGTTTGCGACCAACTTGAAAACGGAGTCCCAAAACAAACATTTTCGACATCACATGCTTTTATATTTTCAAAAAGGCAAGAAAGCAGCAAAACCTGCAGGATGATATGCGCTGTGTACAAAGAGGACGCTGTTACGGCACGTGTGTGCCAGAAGTGTTTTCTAAGATTTCGAAATATTTCGGTTGAAGAGGTATCTCGCTCTGGCCGGCCAAATGAGATTAGCTGCGATACCAACCATATCTCTATATTCGTGGGAAGATCACTAATGCGTAACCATGTGGAAATTTTGCGACCGTCGGCTCAGCGAATGTTATGCAGGAATGAGAATGAGAAGCTTAATTTTTCTAAACTTTTGGAAAGTCTCCTTTAGAATTATTCTATACTGCACCCCTCTTTTTCTTTTGAAATTTTACAAATCACTAAACATGATATTGTATGCATTTAGCATTATCTTCCAATATATTGACAAGCAGTTTCAGAAAAACCGTTTTCTCATCAGTCTGATTTAATTCCAGGATTAAATGAAAATATTTGAGTTTTTATTGGAATATATTAACGGACTTCTTTTTCTGTTGGAGATAAAACAGATAAAAATAATTAACAATGTCAAAAATATTTAACAAACATTATTAAAGTTCTTTGATCAAAGTAAAATTATGGGCTTTAAATTTTGGCGCAGATTCAGTAATTTCGAAGGTGAAGGCGGACGAAATGGCACTAAGCATTTTACCTGAGATGTTTGCCAACGATTCTTCCAGTTGGTTGGTATAGATCACTAAAGATTCTTCCAGTTGGCCGCCTTAGATCACACTAAAGATATTGGTACACGGAAGGCTGAAAGGCAAAGACAACCTCGGCGAAGTAGTCATAGTAAAAATATTGAAATTAAAATATCGCCCTTAATCACTTTAAAAAAAATCATTTTATGTGTGTGTGTGTGTGTGTGTGTGTGTGTGTGTGTGTGTATATATATATATATGTGTGTGTGTGTGTGTGTGTGTGTGTGTGTGTGTGTGTATGTGCGTGTGTGTGTGAGAAAGAGAGAGAGAGAGAGAGAGAGAGAGAGAGAGAGAAGCAAGATAGAGAAATTATTTTTCCATAATATAAGAGAAATAACGTCAACTGTAACAGAGCACGAAGGAAAATAATGAGCGCGAAGGATATATAATAAAATTAAGGCATTAATAAATCATTAGGATTAAAAGACCGTAAAATGGTGGCTTAATGGCAAATTTATTAAACCCCTTAACGCATTGAGAGTAACAACCGCATTGGATGGATTTGTAATATATCGTAAAGCAAAATAATACAAATAGTAATAATCATTAGATATTTCCAGAATACTTGGCTGTCAACTATGCCAGTCATACAATAGTAATTTGGTTTCAGGAAATTCAAACGTGCAATATTAAGAAGTTTCACACGCTGTTAAATGAAATATTAAGCAGAATAATTTATGACTGAAAGTCGACCTTCAGAGATGTGAAATTAAATTGACCGCCAATGCTGGAATGAACTCTCTCTTGAAAAATTAAATTTCTTAAAGATGTATCAATATCAAGAATATATAAAAGTAGTTGTTAAAATCCCCACAAAAGCAACACGTACCTGCAATTTCATAGGGAAAAATGTTACTAATCGAATTCCTACATATAAAAATGTTTTCAAGGAAAACGCAGAGTGGTAGTAATAACAGTGAGTAATAACAGCTAGCAGTAGTAATGATACCAAATCAGTTAACTATTTCCTGGAAAAAAATCAATTGCAAATAACTTGATACACCGAATGAAATGTCTATAAATAAATTACATTGTTACTGAAAGGGAACATTAAAAAATGTATGTCATATTCTTGCTGTGTATCCAACAGAATATTCTCTCTACAAAATATTTTGAGATGTATGATAATCAGGTTTGAAATAATGCTGTCCAGTTTCAATTTAAAGACAATGAAAATTTCTATCGAATGTTATATAAAGGATTCACAACTGAAATACAGCAACCTTAGCATAATTTCACATTTAATCGTAACAACATTACTAGTTCAGTCTGGATAATACTGATAGACTATAATACGTAGGAAGGGACAGAAAGGGTTAGAAAGGGTATGAGAAGTAAAAGAAATGTGTTCATCAGTTCAGTTGTAATCGAAATTGCTAGAAAAAATTAGGTTACAGAAAAAGAAAAACAAGTTCTCAACAAATATTGACAATTCCCGTAAATACAAGCCTAGAAGTAATACGGAAGAAAAATTCTCTTTTAGTGAAAATAGCAAAAGAATTAGTTACAGGTTAGGTGTTAAAGAAACCATTTACCTGTAAAGCCGAGTACCACGAAGGGTGAAAATCGAGAACAATTTCATTGAATTCCAATCTGAATCTCTAGAGTAAACGGATATCCATTTTCCTTGCATTTGTAATAGATTGCCTGCAACAAATATTGAAACTGTTTTACAATAAACCTCACTCTTTGGAAGATAAAGCGTTTTATCATCTGATAACTTCGAAATATGTGAATTTGTTTATGTGCATGAGATGAGATATGTGTATGGGTTTATGTAATATATCTGCATTTGTTTATACGTTGGTACATGTGTGTGTATACGTCGTATATGTACATGCGTTTATTTCATGTATTTGTATCTGCTTATATAATATATATGCATGTTTATGGAAAGTATATGCATAGAGAATATTATAGAACTTTGGTTAATCGACAATAAGCATGTTTTAGAGTTCATTATTTGAATTTTTATGAGCAGAAAAAGCTATTAAGTGATCAATCATGAAGGAATGAGTCCAGTGGGATCCACCCTTATTGGTCACAGATAAGTCAGAAATTAAATTGAATACTGCAAATCACTGGAGCACTCATCAATTTTTCAATGCTGTCTTTGAACTAATCGCATGTTGCAACAATTAAGAATGGAATTATTTGGTCATAGATACAGTTGAACATTGACGGCAGCGTCTGAACCAACAACCCATGATCTTAAGTTTAATAGTGTGGATTAAAAAGAGAAGACATTTATTGTCATCCAATGTATTCGAGGTTGTAGAATTTTAACAGAGAAAATAAATGAAAAAAGAAAGCAACATGTCTTTTGTTTTCTTTCAAGAAAATTATTAATGAAAATTAAACACGAAATCAAAATATGGCAGTTGTAATATATTGTTAGCTTTGTGACACAATGGATGCATGGAGGCGTGCGTAGAATTAGCAATAACAGTGACAACAACAACAACAACAACAGCAACAGCAACAACAGAAATAAGAAGAAAAACAAAATATCAAAAACAGCAACAACAAATTCCATAGTCAGAAACATCGCAACAACAATAATTACAGCCAGTGGCGTCGGGTGCTTTAGCATTGGAATAAACAGAACCAAGCATTTGCAACACTAATACTGTCTTCCAGATAAGATGTGTACAGTTAGTTTGCAGTTTAATGTAGTAAACAGCAGAAACACTGAAACTAACAAGCATTTGCTGTGCGGAGTTAAATGTCTGCCATTGGCAAGCTCTTTGCAGGAAGAAGAGGTTTAAACCGGCTCACAAAACTCCAGTCAAACGTTAATGGGATCTAAGTTTGGTGGTTTACTCACGCAATACTGCAACAATTATAAAATAATAATGACAAGAAGAAAAAAATGACAATTGCAAGTAGAAGAACAAAATAAGATAATGGAAATAGAGAAAAATTGAAACATACTTAGCGCTTTTATATGACAATATGACAATCCAGATTTTGATAAGGCACAGTTATCCAGGTAAAGTGTTAAAGATCGATTTCTATTATCTCTCTTCTCCAAAAAATACAAGGAATACTGAATTAAAGTTTGTTTATTCCAAGCCAATTTTAAAATTACAAATACTAGATTATTCCAGTACGGAATAATCTATTTTTCTCAAATTTGGACGTCAACATTTCATAATGTATTCAAAATGGTCTAACTTTATTAGGTAAAACTGTGAATCAAAAACGAATTCCTTTAATCCTCTTCAGATATTAACTGTTCAAAATATCGTTCATTGTTGGGTAACCTGCGCATTGAAAACTAAGTTTATTTACATTAATATTTCCACATATTACACACCTCGACCAACTGTCGCCGATAAGCTGCGTTAGAGCGTTCGAAGTTTTCGGTGTGTGAATACCGTCTAACATTTACTTGTGGTTCAGAATTTCCTGTTAGAACTTCCAACGCAGTGTTCATTGACAGCACTCCCTTTAACCAAAACTCTATAAATTCTGATGTACTTCCGTTTATATTATTTTCTACTTAGGTCACACCATCCAGCCTTGTGTGTACAGACATCCTCAAGGTGTAAAGTAGGTGTTTCTTGGAAGAGATTACAGTGACCTCGAAATCATCTTCTGATAGGAACATGACAAACTAGTCTCCAGCAAAATCACGAAGAAGCAGTAGCTGCACTTAATCAAGGAAACATTACTTAAATTTCGTTTTTGTATTTGGTTTGCAAGATTCTTTATGTGAATTCGTGTGTTGAAGGATATTCTATCGTATCTGGAGAGAGTCATTCTCTTTTAGAACCCTATTACTTAACACATTCAACGAACCGGCGAGTGTGTTAAGTAATAAAGCATAAAAGGGAATGACTCTCTCCAGACACAATAAAGTCCGCCAATTGTTAAGTTTTAAAATGTCTAATGATCTACCAAGATAACTTTTACATAACAAAAAGGGTGCTTAAAAATAGGTTCTCAAGAAATGGAAACTTACTCTGGAATGTAGTTTGGACAGTTAATTGAAAAATTGAATAACTGTCTAGAATATATATCTGTGAGCAGAAGGGGTGGAAGAGAGTAAATGGTGGTTGCAGCTTCTATGTATTGTATATGTTTTAGAAGTAACAGCGGATATGTTTAATTCAGAGAGAGATATTTTAATCTATATTTCATTAATATAGTGTAATCATTGAAATTGTCAAGTTCAACTTATGTAAGCAAAGAGAAAAAATCGTTACATGCTGTGGGTCCTGTAATGCCATGGTTTGATAGGTTTTTGAACATACACAGTTATAATGGAAATGACGTCAAATTGCAACAACAAAAGACCAAGCAATTTATTGTTATTTCAAGGATTTCAGTTTGAAAATTTCTATTCAAAGTAGTCGCTCGTTTAACTCTATGCTGCTTACGTCAGAGAGAAGTCATATAGTAAATGATAAAGTTTTATATATAGATACAGATTTAATCGTTCTGTAGTCTCTCTAATGAAACGTTATTTTTCTGTTGCGTTATACATACAGAGTCAACGTTTCAAACAGAAGAATGTGATCAATAGAATCAACCTTAGTATTTTAATAGTACTTATTTTACTCAACTGGAAAGACTGAAAAACGAAGTCAATCTCGGCAAGATTTTGAAGAGTCGGTATTTATTATTGAAAAGAGTTAGCAATCGTACAGTCCTGTTTCCTACTCACATTCTACCCTGTTGAAGTCGCATAACTACAAATGGAGAAGTTTTATACTGTCTATAATAATGGAATACGCTTCTAGCCATCTGAAATTTTAGATAATTTGTTAAGAGTGTATACTTTTTGGAAGAATAATCTGTTCCCAATTTTCATCTGGCTATTATTGTTTTTGATACCTCCAGGTCAGATCCTCTTGATTAGAAGTATAACCAAAAACATTCCAAATGTGACTATGACTAAGTTTATCAGATTTAATCGGTTTAAACTTGGTTGTTATTTCGAAGCGATCGGGTGGCTGCATAAAGACTGCTCTGTTAACTAAATATTTGTAAAATTTTCTTAGAAAATTCTAAATTTCTGAATAAGAGATTTGAGTTATAGAAAAATAGTCAATACACTACGATTATGGCCATAACTACTTATATTCCAATAGTCCAGGTTAACATAATACAAACGTCTGTACAAGGGAGTTTAGTTCAAATTTTTTGTTCGAACCAAGTTCAGGAGTGGATTGGTTTTACTTACCTTAATGAAATTGAAAACATTAATAGTGACTGTCCGTCTTAAAGAGTTCTGGGACTCATATTCGGTAATCCTGTATTTAATTTTTCTACTGGAGGTAACGGACATCAGTTTTGATTCTGCTTTTAAGTAATTTGGTTCCTTTGCACAGCAAACACATAGCGAAAAAGGGCTGAAAATTTCGGTATTCCCTTATTTTTCTTAAATTAAGGTATTCCTTTTATTTTATAAGGCCATTCATTGCTTATTACAGACAACAGTAACCAGTTAACTGTAATATGCAGCAGAGATGAAGAAAGAAAACCATGCATTGAAGGAATGTTGCAATAAAATTGTAGTTGAATACTTTTAATTTTTCTTATAGCACTCATTTCTTCGAAACCGATAGGAATTCTACAATATCCATTTCTTTCAGCACTGAAGATATGGTCGAATTTTCGTTATTATTGTATCTCTATATTTTTCTTTACTAAATATAACTGTTTCGTCTTGAATGGGCTGTTGTAAAGACGCTTTTGTTACCTGACAGCGATCCGGAGTACTTATAAAAAAAGTATTTTAATAATTCAAAATTGGAATCTATTCACACGCACATGCGCGAGTGCACACACACATGCACACACACACA
This sequence comes from Octopus bimaculoides, assembly GCF_046866305.1. Classification (NCBI taxonomy): domain Eukaryota; kingdom Metazoa; phylum Mollusca; class Cephalopoda; order Octopoda; family Octopodidae; genus Octopus; species Octopus bimaculoides. The sequence goes on from NC_142942.1 coordinate 35,263,701, forward strand.
CGCACACACACGCACACGCACATCTATCTATCTATCTATCTATCTATCTATCTATCTATCTATATATCTATCTATCTATCTATCTATATTTGATTGATGTAATCAATAAATGTCTGCTTTGTGTGATATATACAAAATTCCTCTTTTCTGTTCTGTTTGATTCGCATATATATTGTTGCCAAAACCCTAATTAATTCTGAATCATTTATTGTGTACTTTCAGTATAGAATACTTCAATCTTAGAGGAGTTATAATGCATATTGTGGGGTGAATGTGCAGCTACACGCACGTGCCAGCACGCACACACACATTCAAACACACGCACACACACGTACGCATGCACAGACACACATACACACACTCATACACACAGACATAAACTCATACACACGTACATGTTAAATGCATCATTGTGCTACGAATGCCTATGTAAGTTTGTTCAAGAAATCCATTATCAACCTGCGTTACGAATTTTCGTCAAGCTAGAATAGTTTGTAGAAACTGACAATCAATGGATGTGTTGAATATTTGAAGTTTTCGTTTAATTGTTTGAATTGGTTATACTATATATACGATGACTAGTTATAATCTAATATGTTATACACGCAGCTAGTTTTAACAAGATTTTCCATATTAATTGATTTTCGTATCAGTTTATGTCATCTTTCTAAACCCGTTCGACATACACGTTGCCACGAAGGCGTCTGCCACGCATTATGTTCACACTCGTTTAATGTAATGGCGTGCCATACTGCTACCACATTATTATTATTACTATTATTATACTTATTTCCTATTTATTTATGTGTGTGTATGTATGTTATGGAGATCACTAGGTGCGTATATGTAAACTTGTATATGAATGCGTTTTGGCATATATGACAGAATGCGTTATGTAATCAGATGCTCAGTCCAGATTCGTCCGTTGTACTGCACCTATTTCAAAATAGAATAAACTACATGAGTATGTACATAATATGCATAAATATATGAATATCCGATTAACCAGCAGGTTAATATCTATTAAACCAAGGGTTTTAAGTGATACAAGAAATTATTTATAAGCAACATCATTATTTCGTTTAAAAGAATGATGTATTCTGAAGAACTACAAAACATGCTAAGTTCCATCCATCCATCTTCTCCACCAACTATTCCTGGGAAAGACGGTGGGGTACAGTCTTCGGGTACTTCATGCGTAGGGTCATAACAGAAGAAACCGTCATTACACTTCCCGATTGGATTTCCAAGCATGATCAATTGAGACTATGGATATTATCCAACCGTCTCGTTCTTGGCTACTCTTTTGGTCTCCTGCCGGTTGGCTCGGTTTGAAGAATCCCTTTATCGATTTTTTCCTAAGACATTCTATTCAGAAGTTTGTAGTACTTTGGCCTGTTAGTGCGGAGATATTGTGGCTCGATCTGGAGAGACTCTCTGATCTCCGAGCTATGACCCTTGTCAAGTAACGTTACTCTAGAAATCCTTCGGAAGTATTCTCTTGTATTCGCGATTGCACTTTTCCGTTCATTACCCAACATTCGTGACCATAGGTGTGGATAGGCACGAAAACGTACGAAGTTAATTATTGAAATTATGCTCTTCCCTTCAACTTCTGAAATTTAAAATTGAGATCAGGGTTTTATGTCGCGTAACGAGAGCTCAACTCGCTCTTGTCTAATCTTTTACATCACAGCAATATTAAACTAACAATAGTTCGTCAATATCTGGTGTATTACAATATCTTGTGTAAGGGGCCAGATATCTAGCAAATGAACTAACATATTAAAGCTACGATGGGCACATCGAATAGTGCACTCTTAGATACACTTAAAAAGACGCAATACCCACAATTCAAATAAGTTAGGCAATAATTCTTTTTAACTGTATTAAATGTGAGGCTAAAAAGTAGCGAAATATTGATGAGTTACCAAGGAAGTCGCTACGTCTAGTAAATATACACATCATTCAAATCGTACCCTACTGCCTTCAAAAAAAAAAGGAAGGGACACATTAGATAACATTGTCCTAGAGGTACACTGTATATCGGATGAAATATAGGCGGAATGGCCATAGCTGGAATACTTTTGGTCATTGACCACCTTCTTTAGAAATCATCTAGGACTAAACAACATCCACCAATGATTGAGTTAACAAAAGAAGCTCATAGTTCACTGAACAATTTACGAGAAACTGCAGCCAAATCACTCAGAATCTGATAAAATTCTCAACTGTCCTCAAAAAGACAGGTTTGGATGGCTCTGATGATAGATCTATTCAATTAGGGATGATGATAGGCTAAAAAACATCAGTATAACTGACCCGACATTGAAAAAATAAACCATTTTTTCATATTTTCTTAATTTGCCCAATCTCTAAGCTATAAATTTAGTCATATATTTAAGTGTAAACTTGAAGCAAATTTAGGCAAATATGCCTATGTGTGTATGCATATATGTATGTACGTAGCGGGTATGTCATTAAACTGCGTCCAGTGGAGGGGCTCCAATTCAGGAGTTCTGGAGTTGTGGTGAGTGTGGAGTCACTCCTTAATCACTATAACTCTCATGTCTGTTCTGATTCGGAACAGTAGTAACTGCCAGGGTCCCATCTATGCGTTAAATAGATTTCCCAGGGCTAGAGGAGTCTCCAGTTACTTTGGACAAAGCTATAAGGAAGGCAGCTCTGACGTGAAACTTGGAGCCAAAATAGTACCAGTAATCATGCAACGCTTGTCATTGCAATCTACTATAGCAACCGAGAGAATGGTGTTGTACATGCTTTTGTCATTTAAATTCAATAATATGCAGATGTATCTCCTTTCATTTCTCAATCCATTTGTAATTTATAAAGTCCTATCGAGACGGAAACGTTGTGACGTGTGAAGTCATATCCGCCCACATGCAGGGATGCAAGTAAATCTGAACAAGCAGGTTGAATGTGAGACGGTTATTAATTGATAAAACGAGGCAATCATCATGTATGTACGTACATACATACATACCATAATACTTACAAACACACACACGCGCGCGCACGCGTGCATACACAAATGTATATATTATATCTATAATCCAAATAATAAGAAAACAAAGAAATTCTTTGCCACATCTTTAAATCATTCGTTACAATTGTTTCTGTACCAAGTCTGCTTGCAACATCAGTTTACACAAAAATTTAAACTGAAAGTTTACGTAACGTTTGTGGTTTTAGACAGTAGATCTGACACTCCATCAGACTTGCATCAAAGGTGTGCCTTTACATTGTGAGTCTTCTAGACATTGTCTTTGGTTTATATCGAGAGGAAACAAAAAGTAAATAAAAGTGTAGTTGGGGGTGGATAATTAGTATAGAAATCATATGAAGAGGACAGAGAGGAAGATTACAAAGAAGAAAAGGCAGAATGTGAAGTAGTAGTAGTAGTAGTAGTAGTAGTAGTAGTAGTAGTAGTAGTAGTAGAAGAAGAAGAAGAAGAAGAAGAAGACGGAAGAAGAAGAAGAAGAAGAAGAAGAAGAAGAAAAAGAAGAAGAAGAAGAAGAAGAAGAAAAAGAAGAAGAAGAAGGAAGAAGAAGAAGCAGAAGAAGAAGAAGAAGAAGAAGAAGAAGAAGAAGAGGAGGAAGAATAGCTAAGGACATAAATAAATGAGGAAAGGGTAATATATAGTAAATCAGTTTATCTGGACTAAAGATTCTCAGAGTGATCGGTCAATACACTGTTGTCACTGGTACCAAATTTCGTTTGATGAGTGAACATTTATTTCTGTTTACTACTAGATAGCATTGATCAACGACAAGATTAAGTAGACAAAAGGGAAAGACGATGAAAATGACAATGACAATTTCCAAAATACTTATAGAGAGGAGAATAAAAATTATAATAAAAGGAATAGAAAGAATAAAAATTAATGAGGATAATGCTAGTGATGTGTGTGGTGGGGGAGTAATGTGGGTTGTAGTAGAACGCCATAAGGGACCTGCTAGCGATCAGATCTATTCTGTGTGTGCAAGGGAAAAAGAAGGAAAAATTTAATAGGGGTGGGTGTGCCCTAAACAGTTAAACAAAAACTAAGAATTTAGAGTTTAATTGAAAAGTGGTCAAGAAATCTATAAACTATGTTAGTTTTGAACGAATATGTCTTAGGTGAATGAAGATATTTATTAAAAATCAAAGAAAACCAAATATACAAAATAAAAATGGGATGCATAGATTTAAAATTAATACTTAGTTCGTGATACTGATATAACACCCCTATGAAGGAGACTGAAGGTAAAAAGAGATTAGGGATAAATATATAATGTATTACGTTTAAAAATTAAAAAAAAATAATCAAGAATCAAAGTCTAGAATTATAAGAAATGAAATATGATATTAATTATGCAATAAGCAAAATCTTTATAAGTGGAGGAGTAGAAAAGGCGTAGTGAGTGAAAATTGATAGTTAGCTAGTAATATAGGTATAACAAACTTACAAAGGGGACTGTGGGAGAGTAGGATTGAGGTAAAACATAAATTTATGAAGTATAAAATATTAAAAAAATAATAATAATATATTATAAAAATTATGAAAATATATTGTTCGAGAAGAGGAATAAAACGAAAAATTAATGGTTGGAGAAACAATAGTCTGTTTAAACAGTTAAAGAATGAGTGTTAAGAATTAGCGGAAATTGAAATAATTAGTGTCAGCAAAAAGTTAAGTATAATATCTATCAGTGATGTAAGAAACATTAACTGACAATAGCTGAAAGAATTATGGAGTATGGAATATGGAATAAATAGTACGGGAAAGATGTGTGTGTGTGTGTGTATATATAAATATATATATATATATATATATATATATATATATATATATATAAATTAAACAATAGAGTAAAAAATTGGATATTAATTAATATCAATTTAATACCAGGGAACAAGCACATTTAAAGAATCAGGGAGATTCAGAAGAAAATATCTGAGGTTTCAAATGATTATTGTATATGTATCTATAAAAATATATATAAGGGAGGCCACTAGGTGGACTGCTAATGTGCTAGAAGAAGATCACATGTCATGTGTCTACTAAGACCGAATAATTCTCAAAACCGAATAATTCTCATATATATATATATACACTGAGGCATGTAGATCCCGTCTTTCGTATATATCGATGTGCACAGACACACACGCATATCTATATACACACAGACATACACGCATAGATATACACACACACCCACATATATTTGTGCATACGCATATATAAACATATATGTATATGTGTATGTACACACATATACATGCATACACAAATACACACACACACACACACACACACACACACACACACGAGCACATGTTGAGAGCGAGAAGTATCCCCCACATGTCTGGTAGGACATAATGGGACAAATTTGTAAAGAAATATGAGAAGTATATAATGAGATGAAAAGAAGAGTGGTGGCATTAAATCCCGTTAAACAGAAAAATTCATAGAAATGAAGTGAAGAATAACTTTTAGACCATAATATCAGGTACTACCGCCACTGTAGTTCCTACCATCGACGAAATTAGAATCGTAACTAGCTGAAAAGTAGAATATTAACCGAACTAGGTCACAACCCTATATAGTGTGGGGTATTGAATGTAACAAACGTGGCCATTTTGTTGTGTGATTGGTCGAACTTTTACGCACCTCCAAAATAAAAAAAAACACATAATAGTAGTGGTATAGGAAGTGGAGGCTCAATGGCCCAGTGGTCAGGGCAGCTGACTCGCGGTCGGAGGATCACGGTTTCGATTCCCAGACCGAGCGTTGAGTGCTTATTGAACGAAAACACCTAAAGCTCCACGAGGCTCCGGCAGGGGTTGGTGGCGATCCCTGTTGTACTCTTTCGCCCCAACTTTCTCTCACTCTTTCTTCGTGTTTCTTGAGTAACGCTGCGATGGACTGGCGTCCCGTCCAGCTGGGGGGAACATATACGCTATAGAAACCGGGAAACCGGGCCCATGAGCCTGGCTAGGCTTTGAAAGGGTGAAGAGAAGAGAGAGTGGTATAGGAAGAAGTGAATAGAAAAAATTGGTGGTGGGGGTGGGCGTATAAGAAGAATGATAAGCATGTTATTGGGCCGATGGCGGAGAGATATGGATTGGGATTGGGACTGGGTCTTCTGAGCAGGATAACCACATAGTATACAAGATACTGGGGATATTTCTTTATACAGGAGAAAAAATAGCGAAGGGGTGAAGGAAAACAAAAACTATGCAAGTTTGGCGAAAGTCCTGAAATATTTATGCAGGCACCATACTAGAACATTTCTTTTGTTAGTGGTATTATCCTTATTGTATAATATCTCGAGTGTTTCGACTGTTCATAGATTGCATTCACCCTTCACCCCATGTATGAGAGTGCAGATTGCATAAAAGACCAAGAAATCTCATATGGGGCCTTCTTGTGTTTTAAGTTCTACATCCGCTCGACAGCGATGTGGACTTGCGTTTACTGAAGTTCTAATTGTAATATCTGCGTCTAAATTGTAAAGACGTCGCTCCTATGTAGTGGAAGGTATTATTATAGGTAGTAACAATACTCCTATATACTATGTTCTTCCTAAGACACTGATTGTCCAGAGGCTTTTGGAAGGTGTTTGACTGTTAAAAAGTCGTGTAGGATATTTAATAGGCACGGTTTTATTATATGTCCCCAGTTCTGCCGAGTTTCTGGGATGGATACCGTGTTCTTCACTACATGCTGCTGATGAGAGTCACTAGTGTGCTGGAGTTAACAAGTTTAACTGAATTATGTGTTGGGTCCGAATCTGCCCTAGGGTTCAAGTTTTGTTATTTAGGCAGCTATAATTTGTGCTAAGTTATATCTGTTGAAGATTATATATATATACACGACGGGCTTCTTTCAGTTTCCACCTACCAAATATACTGACAAGGCTTAGGTCGGCCCGAGGCTGTAGTAGAAGACACTTATCCAAGGTTCCACACAGTGGGACTGTATCCGGAACCATGTGGTTGGGAAGCAAGCTTCTTACCACAAAGCCACTCCTGCGACTGTATACGTATATATATATATATATATATATATATATATATATATATATATATATATATATATATATATACGTGACAGAAATAAATAGAAACCCCATAAAACATTGTTTTATTTTTTTTGTAACTTGTAAAGGCGTATACTTTTTATTAGTTGACATTTTTATGTTTCAGATTCTATATGTGACTATTTAATCATGTCATGTACAAAAGAAACCTTACAAACTGTCTGAATTTCAAAGAGACAGTATTATCGGTCATTCTGAAGGTGGGTATTGTCAGCATAAAATCGCAGAAATCTTGGGATCACGCTTTCTACAGTTCATAGAGTGGTTGTGAAATTTACCAGAGAGAGGAAGGAGTCCACATCACCTCGCCCAGATCAACCAGGGCTCTCTCACAATACCCTTCTTTTTGTTAAGAGAAATATGGAGGACAATCCTTATTGACATAGCGGAACAAGTTGACGTCAGTTTCAGAACAGCTGTGAGGTATCTCCACAAGCTTGGTTACTTTGGCAGAGCAGTAAGAAGAAAGCTACTTCTTCGACCAACCAACATCAAGCAGAGAAAAGATTGGGCCAGTGAGATGGTGGAAAGGCTTTTAACATTTTTGGACACTATCATATTCTCTGATGAGACCAGATATGTTGCATTTCCTGCAGTTAACAATAAAACACGGCAACTATTCGGTGAGGGTCTGGAGATCAGAGCTGGTGGAGTGTGAGGGAAACATAAACTCAGATAAATATGTGTCCATGTTGCAAAACGGACTCTTTCCAATCTTCTCCAGTGGTGAAATGATGAAAGAAAACTCTTCATTTATGGAAGATGGGGCTCCTTCTCACACGGCTAAAATGACCGAAGGTTTGTTGGATAAGAATGGCATTAAAAAGCTTACATAGCCAAGCCAATCACCAGATATGAACCCTATTGAACATATCTGGGACATAATGGACAGGAGACGTCATTAAAAGAACAGGAAAGCATCTTCAAAGCCAGATCTTTTGAGATTACTGCATGAAACTTGGCAAGAAATTCCACAAGAGAATATTCGCCAAATGATCAGTAACATACCCAATAGGGTCCTTGCATTGAAAAATGCAAAGGGCATGTCTACTAAATATCAAATATTCACATTATAACAATTAATAAACAATTTGAATGTATAATTTCAGATTTAAATAAATTTTAATGATTATAAGTTTGTCTATTTACTTTGTCATGTCTGTGTATATACATATATATATATATATATATATATATATATATATATATATATATATATATATATATATATATATATATATATATATTATATATGAGTGTGTGCATATATATAGATATACATATATAAATAGGTAGATACCTAGATGTGTACATACGTATTTATCTATGTGTACATATGTCTGAGTGTACTTGTGGTTGTACAAGTTTTGGATAATATTTACAGGTACACTGTATTTCTATCGGATTGATTAACATTCTTGAATGTTTTATTCTTGCATGTGAACATAGTACCGGACTTGTTTCCGGCAAATCTCTAAAGTTTGATTAAATATTCACGTCTTTATGATATTATCAGCTATTGAATCGTTGTCGAGGTGTTTAGTCTCTTTATTTGAGTTAATGTTCGCTTATATTAATCGCATTGTCTGAATTTCCTTAATACTCTTACTGTTAGGATTTTTCTTTCATAGGATTGGTTTGGATAACTTCGGTTTGTCTAAGATCGGTGATGTTGATGTGGTTCACGTTCCTCTTGAATAGTTGTACGACGACGGCTGCTGGAAAAACAAGCTCAGTGAAGAAGGCTCCCAGCCCATTGACATTCTTGTGAGGAAGAATTATGCGTCGTTCATAATATTGGGCGTGGTACTGGTGAAAATGACACAGTATGGAGTCAAGAAGAGGACTGATTAGGGAGTGCCTGAGAAGAGATAACATGAAATCACCAGTTCCCCGTCGACAAGCCCATTGTAAAAGAGACAGAAAAATGAAGGCATGTGTATAGGCCAGAGTCTGGAATTCTTGAGGAGTCACGTCATGTCGACCAGTGCAGTGGTATTTCTTTGATAGCATTGGAGGATGTCTCTGAATGTGTGTAGTGATAACTCCGTTCAGATTATGGAAAAGTAATCCGCTGGTTGCTAGTCTTCACTGAACTTTGTAAGTTAGTAGTTGTTGGGCTTCATATACAAAATACTTTCTGAAGATGAGTGTTGATCTTTGTGATGCAGTTTGAATCCACAGTGAATTTGTAGAAGCTGTGGGGATGGTAGATGCTTGCTGTTTATATTTATCCCTTAATTATTAGTAGGTGTGGGGTGCGATCATGTTTTCTTGATACTTGCAATTCTAGTATTTCTTATAGGAATATGTGCCTTCCGTGCAAGGATAATTATGTTTGAAGATGTGTTGATGGCTGAAGTAATTCAGAGAACATGATACGATGCAGGTATATTTGGAAGAGTGAAGGAGACTTAGAACCAGAATAACTTTTACTAATATCAAGGTGTGGTGAGTGAGTTCTGCTGAGAGTAGAATCTAGATATGCAGACATCACAGTCCATAGTAAATTTAGTAGACCGTAGCCTGAACTGATTGTGATGAGAGATTTGTATCTCAGAGAGAAATAAGGTATGCAGTTTGTGAGTTATTAAGTGATAATAAGTCAAGGTTGGAGCTAATTTCAATGAGCTGAGGGAAGAGGTTAGGGATTTGCGCAGCAGATGTTGGTTCAGATTATTTTTCAAAGCAGGTTTAATTCTGAACTCTTCGGGAATTCATTTGAAACGTTTTGCAAGCTAGGAATAATCCGGCGAAAATCTTGTATTTGAACCCGTACATCAATGAATTTTGTACGTTAGACTTCAAACAATGCTATTTCATTTACAGTCTGCTGATGAATTGAAGTGACTAGTTAATTAGCAGAGAGAATTTTTTTCACAACCAGAAAATGAATTCCAAATATCTGCTTACTAAAACAAAAATAAAATTCGTTTTCTTTTTTTGTGTGTAATTATATTATTAGCACTTTCATGCCAATTTGTATTTAGTTTTTCCATATAACGTTCTTTTTAAAATTCATCCTAGGCTTTTCTCCAGCTGCAATTAGGTTTCGTACTAAAAGAGCTTTTTTTGCAAAGTATTTAGAAGTTAGGAATAAAGAGATTCGATCACCTAAATTAATTACCTCAATTGGTTAAGTTATGCTTAAGTGAAGAAAATATATTTGTTTTAGGGTCTAACTCAATTCTAATGATTCATAATACCCATTTTGTTTTTGAAAAACATCTCTAGAAATATATAGGAATATATTTAGATATATACTCCTATTTATGTAATATTTTATACGTCATAAAATGTTTAAAAGAATGCCTTTTACTTGCTTCAGTAATCTGACTGCGACCATGCTCGGGCACACACGCACGCACACACACACACACATATATACGACGGGTTTCTGTCAGTTTCCGTCTACCAAAACCATTCACAAAGCTTTGGACGACCCAAGGCTTTAGTTGAAGACACTTACCCAAGGTGCTACGCAGACGGACTGAACCCGGAACTATGTGGTTGGGAAGCAAGCTTCTTACCACTCAGCTACACCTGCGCCTATATCACTTTTGAAATAATTTATTTTTAGCTTCTCTTATCTATCTGCTTTGGCTTGTAAATGAAGAGCATGCTTTCAGCAGTATCTAAATTTAGTAATAATTAGTAAAATAGTTCAGTAAAATATCAATTTTGTTATTTGGTATATGCTGCTGAAAATGCTTAGTTAACAATTTCAGCAATGTACTTAGCAGCATATCATACTCTACTCACATTGCAGTATTAACGGTTTATTAATCATGTTATCTGGCTGAACGGTAATTCTGAGTCCTCTGAATCCCATGGGTGGTTTGGTAAGACTATTTACCCTTTTTGTTGCTTTGGACTATCATTTCAGAAGAATTAGCTACACAGTTCATAAAGTTTTATGATTATTAATCAAAGAGTGATGGTTTGAATGGATTTTGGTGTTTCATTGGCAGCAGAACATTAGATAACTCGTATATTGATTCTAATTCGCTGATGTTTTGTAACAAAGAGAACACCAAGGAAATAATAGCTACAAAACAATACAAAATAGTTAATTTTCTGAATCTGTTGTTGTGATACCACGAGTATTAAGCTGGCACTCCATCGGTTGTGACGATGAGGGTTCCAGTTGTGGAATTAAACGTGTAAGTGGTTGAATATTCCACAGACATGCGCACTATTTAAGCACTTCGCGGGGAAATTCAGCGTGACACAGAAAGTGACACAGATGGCCCTTTGAATTACAGGAATAACTCACCTTTTCCAGTTGCATAGACTGAAGCAGCGTGAAATAAAGTGTCTTGCTAAAGAACACAATGCGCCGCCGGGAATCGAACTCATGAAATTACTTTCGTGAGCCACGCTCCTTAATGACTTAAAAACATGCATTCTGTTTTATTTTTAGATAAAGGGTTAGGGTTACTTTTTTTGTCTATATTTTTCTTATTTCAGTCTCTGGACTGCGGTCGTGCTATGGGGCTGTCTTGAAGGGTTTAGTTGAGTGTATAGATTCCCGGAGTTCTTTTGAAATCCGGTACTTATTGTTATTTCCTTTTCCATACTTCTAGCTTACAGTGACGTAAAGAAACCAACATCAGTTGTTAAGCGGTAGTATGGGACAAACACAACGATACACACGCACATATGCATAGATACACTCTCACACACACACACACACACACACACACACACACACACACACACATACACACAGATATATATATGTGACGTGTTTCCATACAGTTTCCGTCTACTAAGTTCATTCACAAGGCTTTAGTCAACACGGGAGTATATTAGAAGTCCCATGCCCAAGGTACCTCGCAGTGGCAGGGAACTTGAAAACACGTGGTTGCAAGGCAAGCTTCTTAACTACACATCGATGCTTAACTTTACTCTAAAATAAACTTTATATATTTCATCAAATGTCTTATCGTGTGAACTTTAACTATCGCTAAAATAAGTCACGAGTTCTTGGGTTCAATTCAGTCTACTAAAATCTATTGAATATGTTACCAAATTATGGCAGCAATCCACTGACAGACGTCAGTGAAATAGTAAATGAATCTACACACACACACACACACACACACACACACACACACACACACACACACACACACACACACACAAGCGTGCATGTATGCGTACTTCACATTTATGCACATGAGAAATATACACGTGTGTGCATATATGTATACATATAAATGTGTGTGTATGTGTGTATGTAAGCATGTGCGTAAGAAATATGTAAGCCCATTTAAATATATATTACTGCTAAATTATTTCTGATATGTAGCTTAATGTGATAATCATTTAAATACCTAACGTTAAGCATATTACGTAGCCCAAACGAGAATAGGCGAGATCATCGCAAAGAAAATCTAAAAAAAATAATACATCATATTAGGAAAATAACTACAATTACTTCAGTCAGTACAAATTAACGCTTTCCAAAGACGAGAATATATAAACGATGTTGAGAAATAATAACCAAGTATATCTAGGGAAAGAAATACTTCCAGAAGAAAGAAACCTAAACAAATTTATCAAATAGCTCTGATTGTATCAATGGAAACGGTTCTAACCGAGTAATTTCACTTCTTCATCATACTCACCAAATCAAAGTCGTAAGAAAATACGACATTGAGGGAAATTATCTGGCCTTTCTCGATTGAGTAGTAAGGGACGGGAAACTGAAAACATCGGTAAATTACTTGGAAAATATCAATGAAAATTCATAACAATGTCAAGATGTATGCGCACTGCAGGAAACGCAGTACTCTCAGTCCATCTCTCTTGATCCTCAGACAAGAAGCCAGCACCACAAACTCATAGAAACTATTGGAATTATATAGTAAACCATTTTGAAGAAGTATAAGTATCAAAACATAGAGAAAAATACGCAAATAACAAAAAGAAGCTACCAAAAAAAAAGACAAAAAAAACAGAGCACTACTACGCAACATAACAACAATATGCAATGGATGAAATAAGCCAGACTAAAGAAAATGTAATGAGACTATTGGAGAAAACAAGTAAAAGTGTTAATGTACCAAAGACTCCACAGATTGCACCTACTTCGTAAAAGAAAAACAAAATAAATTCTCTAAAACAAAGCCACCAGTGAACAGAAGAGGTGCCGTCCAATAATTTGTCTCTTTTAATCAACAATATGTAAACAAAATATCGAACATCTACACTCCTTTATCAGGGTTGTTGTAGATAAGAAAAGTATTGCAAGAGAAGCGCTATGCGTGTTGAAAGAGCTGCATTGATGTAAAGAACAGCTATAGTTCAATCGTTAACAACTAGAGACAATCCCTCTCCCCTAAAAAAGAAAAAAATCGAAAGGCTTTCAATGCTATATAATTATATGCATCGAAGTCATCATACGCAAACATAACATCCCAATGTTAAAGACTATATAAACTACCATGTCAAATCAACAACAGAATTATCAATAACAGTACAGGATAAAGAAAAAACAAAAAAATAAAAAATAACTTTATTCGATAGTAAGAATTTTTCAGGAAGATTCCTTCAACTATTTTTCTGCTAGTGAAAGTCTTTGATCAAATCCCAAAAGGTACGTGTGCGTAGATTTGTGGGTTTCCTTCTGTTAGTGTTAAATGCTACTTTTATAGTGAATGAAATTAAATATGCAAATTTACTCACATTACGTCTTTTTAAAGGAATACTAAAATATTTCCTATCACGTGTCTTTGGAAGAAACTTTACAAAGCACAGGCTAAATGACGTGGATTTGCTTGCGCTGATATTGATCTGTAAATAAAGTTTTACGAAATGAAATAAAAAGACGTAAATTAGCTTTAGTAAATGAAATTTAGCTATAGAACATTTCCTATAGCGTTTCTTAGAGAGTAAATTTAGGAGGTGCAGTGTAAACGACATGGATTTACTAAGTTTATGCTAATCACTAATATTTTTTTCTTTTTTATACTGAGATAAAAAAAAAAAAAACGTAAATAAGCTTCACTATAAGGAGTGAACTACAAACTTAATACCTACAATAAGTCTGTGTCTGTAATAAAAATGACCATATTCCTAATGTGATCCTTAAGTTTAAAAAATAGATAAAAGACAATAGACACAATTATAACTCGACCTAGACTCTTACTAGACAATGGAAGTACTCTACATAAGTAAGCCTACTATCGGAGATTAAAACGAAACTCTGAAGAATATAAATCTACGTAAAAGGAAGAATCAATGAGGGACATGAATAAACAATTGCATAAATATCACAATAGCAACAAAACATTTCTATATAAATATAGACATTCCATTATTAACTGCTCTGTTAGATGTTATTATGGTGTCAACCCAAAGTAGTGTCATTCAATACAATGGCATTAACAACATTAAGACATTATTTAAACGCTGCTTAGGAATTATTAGAAATTACAAAAAAACGTAAGCATATAGGCGCAAGCATGGCTCAGTGGTAAGAAGCTTACTTTCCACCAAATGGTTCTGGGTTCTGTCTTATTGCATGACATCTTGAGCAAGCGTCTTCTGCTATAGCCTCGTGTATACACACACACACACACACACACACACACACACACACACACACACACACACACACACACACACACACACACACACACACACACACACAGGTGTGTGTGTTTGTGTGTGTGTCTGTGTTTGTCTACCACTACTGCTTGACAACTGGTGTTGGTGTGTTTACGCCCCAACTAACTTAACGGTTCGGCAAAAGTTAAAAAAGATAAAATACGTACCAGGCTTGATAAGAAATAAGTACTGGGGTCGATTCCTTCTACTACAAATTATTCTAGGCGGTGTCCTAGCATGGTCGCAGTCTAATGACTGATACAATTAAAACATAAAAGATACGAGGGGCGTTCATTAAAAATTTGCTCTGACCCACTTCCGGTTATTGCAGGAAACGAACCTTATACAGGTATAATCATACATGTCTCTACTTGTCACATTGTAAATTGCAGCTTTCTACTAGAATTGCTTGGCTTTTACAGCTGCTGGACGGAACTGAACTAAGGTGTTATAATGGAGGCACTTGAATGTAGATCAGTGATTAGGTTCTTTACTTGAAAGGTCGTACACCAAAAGAAACTTTCGATGAGATGAAAGCAGTTAATGGTGGCGATGCACCATCATACGACGTAATCAAGCACTGGTATCGCCATTCCAAATGTGGTCGGACATCGGTGAAAACTGCTACTATTCCTGGAAGAGCACATTCCGCCATTGATGATGACAGCATTCATAAAGTGGAAGTCGCCATTTTGGAGGATCGCCGCATGACTATGTAGCAAGTAGCCCGAGAAGTGAAGATATGAGTAGGATCCGTGGAAAAAAAATCATTCACGCCCATTTATCCATGCGGAAGTTGTCTGCACAATGGATTCTCTTGATGCTCACACCTTTTCAGAAGCATGAACGAATTAATTGCTCCCAGGCTCTCTGGCAATGTGCCAAGAAAAACGAAGAGGACTTTTTCGGCAGACTTATCACACGGGATGAAACATGGGTCTATCACTATAATCCTGAGACTAAAGTCCTTTCGAGGCAATGGAAGCATGATAACTCACTTTCTCCAAAGAAGGCTCGTGTCCAACACTTAGCAGGTAAGGTGATACTTACAGTCTTTTGGGACCAGCGTGGAGTAGTGATGATGGATTTTCTGGCAAATTGCACCTCAATTAACAGGGCATATTATGCTTCTCTGCTGCAGAAATTGCGGGACGCCATCAAAGCAGAGAGGCATGGCATACTGACCAAAGAAATCCGCCTCGTTCAAGACAATGCCTCGGTTCGCAATGCGCAGGTTGCCCAGATGAAAGCAAACTCCTGCGGCTATGAAATCCTTCCTCATCCCACTTACGCTCCCAACCTCGGACCATCTGACTTCCATCTCTTTGTAGCCATGAGTCTTTTTTTGAAGAGGAAACTCTTTCCGGATGATGATGAACTTATTTCCGCGGTAAAGTTTTGGCTCCAGACGCAACCTACCGACTGCTAGAGATGAGATCTTCACTGCTGCATAAAGCAATGAGAGAAGTGTGTCACCATTGATGGCGGTTATGTAGAAAACGATTAATAATTATGCCAACTTTTGTTTATCCCAGTTCTTGGAAAGTGGTTCAGGGGAAATCTTTAATGAACACCTCTCGTATACTCTTGACAAAACATAATCCTCGCAACAATTATGCGAATATGTTGCTTTCCAACACAAAAATAAGCATACATAATAACGGCAACAATTCTTCTTTATATATATATATATATATATATATATATATATATATATAAGTCAGTAAATAGTGGGGTTGTGTTAACCGTACTTGGAGAAATAATAGGAAAATGAAAAAAAAGCCAGAATGCTAAACTGGAAGCATATTTTAATAAAGATTTCTTCTAACCATTGTCTCTGACCCAACCACTCGAGAAATACGCTTACAAGATCTCAAAAAACACTGTTACAACGCCAATATCCCTCCACACTCATAGATCTTGGAATAAAACGTGCCAAGGAACTTGACAAAAACACACTAAAAACCAATCAGCATAATAACACACCCAACCCCAAAATACTTCCATACATCTCCACCCACAACCCCCAAAACATCGAAGCATACACCACAATAAAGAAAAAACCTCCCCTTACTCACCACAGACCCGAAAATGAACAATATCATTAATACACACAAAGTCCTTAAATGCAAAAGGCAACACAAATCTTTGAAAATATTATTAACCAATGCCAAACTACATACACCACTTCCACCCCCATCAGTTAAAAAATGTGCACGCCCTAATTGTGGTACCTGCCCCTACCTACTTGCAGGCTCTGAATTTACCTTCAAACGAGGAACAAAGTTTAAAATTAAAACCAATTTCTCTTGTTCTTCTGGTAACCTCATTTATGTCCTCACTTGCGCAGGTTGCCAAAACTTCTATATCGGACTGACGAGCCTCTCATTGCGTAGAAGAGTAGCTGTCCATAAGGAACAAATAAACCTCCCTCAATACCGCCAAATTCCACTCAGTGGCCACATAGACTCTTGCGCCAGAAACAAAAACCCTAAATTCATTATATTCCCTTTCTATCAATGTAAAGACAGAATCTTCACACAAGAAAGAATCAACAAGGAGAATCTTTTCATAGAGAAATTCCAACCATTTCTTAACACACACACACCCCTCAGTGACCTTATTTCTCTATGAACAGACAAACTTCCTGTTGAAAAAGAGTTCATAACTCCAACTAAAAACACTTGTCTCCCCTTACACACACTTCCTGTTTTGACACCACATTTCCTGCTTAACACAAACTTTTAACCTTTTTTTAAAACCTAACAAAACTCTCAACTCTCATGCATCCTTATTTTTCCTACCAGTTTATACATGAACTACTATTGAACTTCAAAAGCTCAAAGACAATATAATGTATGGGTATATTTATTTTTTTATATATTATTGTTTTATATATTTTTTCTTAATTTTGTACTTCTTTGTAAAAAAGCATTTTCATTCTCCTTCTTCTTGATAATTTGCTTTTCGCAATGAAAACCGGTTAGAAGAAATCTTTATTAAAATATGCTTCCAGTTTAGCATTCTGGCTTTTTTTCATTTTCCTATATATATATATATATATATATATATATATATATAT